>NW_005355584.1:5780632-5822473 GCF_000412655.1 Myotis brandtii
TGGGTAAACAACGTGATTTAACAGCCTTTGAACGTGGGATATATTTGAACGTGAGTGGCCAGATTATTATGACCACCCCATCAGTACTTCGTTGGGCCACCTTTTGCCTTCAATACTGCAGCGATTCTTCTTGGCATTGACTCCACGAGATGTTTAAAATATATGCTAGGAATCTGACAATATGCCTGATGAATAGCACTGTCCAGTTCTGTGAGATTTGATGGTTGTGGAACCAGCTGTCTGATGGCTCTTTTAACTTCGTCCCACAAATGCTCAATTGGATTGAGATCTGGTGATTGTGGGGGCCACCTAAGCAAGGTAAAGTCTCCCTCATGTTCTTGAAACCACTCCTGCACAATACGAGCACCATGGCATGGTGCATTATCTTGTTGGAAGAAGCCATTTCCATTGGGATATGCCATCAACATAGTAGGATGAACCTGATCAGCAATGATACTTAGGTATGTTGTGCTATTCAGATGTTGTTCCACACGAATTAAAGGGCCCAAATCATGCCAGGAAAACATGCACCAAACCATAAAACTGCCCCCACCAGTTTGAAGGGTTGTACTTATGCATGTGGGGTGCATGCTTTCATGCTGTTTCTGTCAAATTCTCACTCTGCCATCTGCATGATGCAACTGGAAATGTGATTCATCGGACTACATGACTTTTTTCCAATGCTCGACTGTCCAATCCTTGTGTTCCTGTGCGAATTGGAGACGTTTTGTCTTGGTAACTACAGACAGCAAAGGTGTTCGAACAGGCCTTCGGCTTCCATATCCCATACGATGCAGTGTACGGCTAATTTGCCTACAAACATCAGGTGGTCATAATAATCTGGCCACTCAGTGTATATTGTAGTGTTACTTTATATCCTTATTTTGATGGTATTTTATATCATTTCTTTTCCATTAAGGGCATTATTATATTTTTACAAATTCTTAATCTGTATCCTTTCAGGAAAACAAAGTCAAGCCACCCAATCTGACCTCTAAACAAATGTTCAGGACCTCTCTGATTCAGGCCCCTTCCACAGGACCCTCCCTGGCTCAACATCCTTTATCGAGATCAGTGGCCATAGACCACAAGGTGGAGCCTTGGGTCAGCCAGCAGAATACCTGCGTGTTCTCAGCTCTGAACCTCCAGCCAGAATCTGCTCAGAGCAGAAAGAAGTCCCTCTCTGACAAGGCACCACAAGTACATTTGGAAGTACCAAAGCCCACCAGGGGAAATACTCTAGTTCAAGACACTAATTTTAGCTCCCAAAGTAACAAGGCCCCTAAATTCATACCAATTTTCAAAACTCGATCATTACAGATGAATAAAAATGTCTTAGAGCCTGAAAACCTGAAAAGAAAACAACTTGTTACAGAATCCAAGTTGTTTTCATTTAAGACCAATGTGGTCCAGGATGACAAACTGAATTTAGATCCAGCTACAGAAAAAAGATATAATTGTAATGTTCAGATGGAAGTTAGAAATTTAAACCAGAAGACTTTTAGACCTCTGCAAGAAAAAGAAAGTATGACAAAATATCTCCCTTGTAACAAAAAATCATCAGCTGTGAGTATGAATGGAAATAAGCGATTATCTAATAGTTCAGGATTGCAGATGTCAAATAAGAGTTTAGGTACGCTAAAAAGTGCCATTGACTGCCAAGTGAATGGAAAAGAAATTTTAACAAGCAAACATATAGCACAAATTTTAGAAAAGGGACATGAGTCACTAAAAGTGAAAAGACCACACATTTTTGAATCAGACACAGAAATGGAAGGTTCCCAACTACTTCAACAATCAGTCAATAAAACTAAAGAAGTTGATATCAGTGACCACAGACAGATAGCAGGCAGGACAGCCCACAGGCCTAACAGAAAACTATGTCAGGAATCTTCAAAACCTGCAAAGCAGCCTCATTCCAGTAATGTCCACTACGGACAATCCAGTTCTTCTATGAACCAGGTAAGAAAACAATTTTAATCTGAGGTTATTTATCATATGATAGATCTTTAAAATCCCTAAATAAAGATTTAAGGGAGCCCTGACCGGTTTGGCTCAGTGGATGGAGTGTCGGCCTACGGACTGAAAGGTCCCAGGTTCGATTCTGGCCAAGGGCATGTACCTTGGTTGTGGGCACATCCCTAGTAGGGGGTGTGCAGGAGGCAGCTGATCGATGTTTCTAACTCTATCCCTCTCCCTGTGAAAAATCAATAAGATATATTAAAAAATATATATTTAAGGGATTTTCCCAAGATCATCTAGAAACACATTGGGAAAATGTGCCCTAACATAACTATGTACAGTTGAGTTATTAAAAATGGGATTCTTAAATCTGATTACAGATACATGACTTGGACAAATCAAAACCTAAGAAATCTCTCATCAGCCCTCAAGCTTATAACATGGATGTGAAAGCAGGAAATATCCATAAGGTAACTTAGGTGATACCTTTTGATTTATTTTCATTAAGTTATCTGAATTGGAATTGCCAAGTTTAGGGATCTCCAACCTCTTGATAAAGAGGAGTTACTTTTAAATCCCTTGAAGCCTTAAAATCAGCCTTTGTAGGTAACAGTAGCTGTTAATACAGAAGAGACCCCGAAGAGGGAAGAGGTGGAGAGAGGTCCCACTATGGGCTCTTCCTACTTTTGTGCTGGGGTCTTTGCAGACTAAGAGCCTCCAGGGTACAGCAGCAGCAGGCTGCCCAAAGATAGGAGTCCAAAACCACTAGAACATGTATCTTTGGGGACTTTTACCTAAGATGATTAAACTTAAGGGATGTTTCAAAAGTTAATCATTAAGTTAAAATTTACTCCAAAAATGTTGCAGTGCTGGCTAAGGTAAACTTGAGATTTAGCTGAGCATGCTGAGTCCATGACACTGAATTCACAAAACCTTGCATCTGGAAATTGCATTTTATTCCATCTTGCCATCTGTTCTATTCTAAGAACAAACATTACTCAAACATCTACAAACACTTTTTTGCATAGAACTATTGGAATACTTTCAATTCAAATTCTTTATGAGCAAACTAGAAAATATTTACCTCTTTATTCTTCCAAAAACTATTTATTTTTATAATTAATAGAAATTTCAGTCTGATTTGAGTTAATCAAAAGGTACTTAAGTCTATTCCTATATATTTTATCATGTGTATTTCATGTAGTTTTTGACATATTACATTTTAATGAACTCAGTACATGGTTAAGGGAAAAATGTATGTGCTACAATGCCTTAACATTTTTCGTTTTTAAAATAAATGAAATCTATTCCAGATTTCATAATTTTTAAAAGTATAATTTTCCCACTTTTGAATTACTTAAAACCTAAAACAATTTTTTAAAATACAAAATCATTCCCATCACCTAGACAGAATAACATGAGAAAAATTACAGGGTATCATTATAGAAACTAATTTCCTTCGAATATAAAATTAATATATGCCCCTGTAAGAAATTTGAGAAATACAAAATAGTTTCAAGAAAAATTTTTTGAAAAACCACTGTAATTCTTCTTTGCAGAGATAAACACTCTGAACAGTAGATGGACTCTCGGGCACTCCTGTGCATGTGGAATTGGGCTCTGTACACAGCTGTGGGACCTCCTTTTTCACTCAACAGTTTCACTTTTCATGGTTGCATACAAGGTTCATTGTATGTGGATACATTTACCAGTCCCTGCTGATTGACACTTCAGTTTTTCCAGACTTTTCACTATAACAGTGTCATGTGAATGAATAGTCTTGTTCAGATGTTTGCAAAATAACCATTTATATGATTAGTTTTGTTAATTGAAAATATTTTTATTTTGTCCTTACTACTTTTGTTATTGAAATTTTCAAATCACACAAAGTACAGATAATAGTATGAAGAACCTCTAAAGTACCCATCATCCAGCTTCAACCATTATTAATATTTTGTCACTGTTTCCTCTGCTTCTCACATATACTTCTTTACTATTGTAAATTACATTAAAGATAGCAAATAAGGGGTAGCTTTTTTTTTAAAGAATGTATATATATACATTCTTTTGGAATGTCTGCCATATCTTTATTGCCTCACTAAGTTTCACTTTAGTTTAACAAAACTAATAGGAAGCCTTCAATAAACATTTCACAGAAGAACTAGAACCTTCTGGGACATAGCAAACTATGGAGTAGAGGTGTCTTTGTTCAGACATGTCCATAGCTTGTGCTCTGTGCCGGCCAGGAGGCAAAGCGGGGTTGCTGAAATGACAGCACCGCCGTAGGTCGCTGTCTGCTCTCAAGCAAATCCCTCTAGGTTCCTGGCAAAGACGTGAGAGCACCTGTGATTTGAAGCAAACATTAAGAATGAACTTTCGGTCCGTATCACAAATAAATTTAACATATAAGATGAGAGAAACAGAAATAGAGCTGCTCACTAGGATTATTCTGGCTTTCATATATTTTAGATGTTTAATTTACAAAATGTGGTATAATTGTTGTGGTAAGATACTTTAAAAATATCTCAATATCCCACTGAAGTTATCCTTCATTACATTTTTTAAAAATATCAAAGAGTCAGCATAAGTGGAATTTGTATTTTTTAAGTATGATTTACTGTTTTTGCTATTTCACTAAGCCATTGCAATTAAATGCAAATATGAACATGAACTCTACTTCAAAGCTATAATATCATTCTTCCTCTTGAAATTGTGCTTGGCTAACTAATGTACTATATACCTTTACTGTAAACATTTGTTTTCCAGATTTATCTCTATTTTACAGTATTTTACCATTTTCATAGGGAAACACATCTAGTATGAAGTCCATTCTGAGTGTGCCTTTCTCGTCCTGAAACTTGTATGATAGATCATTAGTAGAGACTGCAGTCAAGATCAGGCTGCCATCTTGTTTCTGGGGCTGTGGTGAGAACATGTTTTACAAAAGTGCAATTGATAAGAACATATACTGGGTCGCTCAGTTGTCGGCAGCATGCACTTATTCTCAAAACCGGTCTTCCCCTGCTCCTTGTGACTTAGGTGCCCTCCTAGGACTGTCCAGCCATCATACTGTAGGTAACAAAGACTTACATTGTTAGTGCACTAAGCAGAATAATTAAAAGATAAACCCACTGCTGAAGTAGTGTGTAGTGTCTTCCAATTCAGAATTTATAATGTAGTATTTCATTTAGAGAAATGTTAACCTACATGACAAAGCCTGTGTTAGTATCTGTCTGTTTTCTGTCTATATATATTGATTGATTTCAGAGAGAGGAAGGGAAAGGGAAAAAGAAAGAGAAACATTGATGAGAGAGAAACATCAATTGGTCCCTCCGGCACGACCCTACCAGAGATTATGCCCTGACCAGGAATTGAATGGTGACCTCTTGGTGCATGGGTCAACGCTCAACCACTGAGCCGGGCAAAATAGGTTTATTTTTTTCTTACAGTATTCATGCTAATGAAAGTTTACTCTCTCCCCAAAAATGTATACACACTTTACAGCTGATAATTCAATTGATGTTTCTTTTCAGATTTAACGTATTGGACTTAATAATTATTCAAAGTTTGTATACATTTTTGGGGATACCCAGTATCTGTATGATTTACTGTATAGATACATGGACAGATTAGTTAATTGCTTATTTACTATCCATGTTCAGATTATTTATTCTCCCATGTTCTAGACCAATTTGCTCTGCTAGGATTCACTAGAGAAATCAAGGAAAATTTTGGTTCATTTTAAAGATTATAATTTTGAAAGCCAGAATAATTCCAAATCTAACTTAAGGAAAACTAATTGCACTTCTTCAAATTTTTGGTGATTCATATGCATGTGGACATCCCCTTACCCTGCTGCCAAGTCATTATTCACATTCTAATTGTATGTTAGTTTTATAAATATTATCATTTTAAAACCATACATAAGTTATTTTTATTTGTCAAGAATCTTAGATCAGCCATTGCATTTAAACTATGGCAGTCTGCCAAAATTAATGCTAAGAATTCATCTTTATAAAAATGTAAAAATACTGTACGTGTACTATTCATATTTTAAATTTTATAGTATTGCTTACTACAATTGTATTTGTTTTTTAATATTTATTATCTGTAATAATTATACATTATTATATTTTTTATTTATTGCTTTCTATAACAAATAAGTAAAAAATATGGTTTTGTCAATGAATAGCTTTTATTTGACTAACCAGTTCACTAACCAGGTCTTGCTCTTTTTCAAATTGCTCATCATCTGGTGTTATCCTGGAACTGTATTGAGTATTTATTGATACTTAAGAATAGGCAGTATTTATAAATGTTTAATGATGTCATGGTCATTATATATTGATGCTTAAATTGTTTGTGTTGTATCCTACATACTGTCTTATTTTAAATATAAAATAAAGGCATTTCAAATAGATATATTTTTCATATGTCACAGTGTCTATGTAGGCATGGAAAGGCTTGGGTAAATTACAGTTTTTACCTCTGTGGTTGCATTTCTTCACGTGCATTTGCTGCTGGAATCAGGTAAACTAGTTTAAGTCTCCACCACTTCGCAGAACTTTTATTCTGAAATGCCCTTCATTCTTCCATTGGACAGGTATTTATTTAATGTCTGCTATTTGCCAAGCATGACTGTAGATGCTTGTGATGTATCAGTGAACACTGACCTTATATTCTAATGGGGAGAGATAGACAACAGGCAAAATAAATTTCGTGTGTGTGTGTGTGTGTGTGTATGTGTATGTATTAGAGGCCCAGTGCACGAATTCATGCACCAGTGGATTCCTTTTGCTTGGCCTGCAGGATCGGGCCAAAACCGGCTCTCTGACATCCCCTGAGGGGTCCTGGATTGCAAAAGAGCACAGGCCAGGCCAAGGGACCCCACCGGTGCACGATCAGGGCCAGGGAGGGACGCAGGAGGTTGGCCAGCTGGAGAGGGATGGCTGGAGGGCTCCAGGGCATGTCTCGCTCAGTTCCTATCATCCGGACCCCAGCAGCAAGCTAACCTACCGGTTGGAGCGTCTGCCCCCTGGTGGTCAGTGCATATCATAGCGACTGTTCAACTGTCTGCCCCCTGGTGGTCAGTGCATGTCATAGTGAGCGGTTGAGCGGCCGCCCCCTGGTGGTCAGTGCATATCATAGCGACTGTTCAACTGTCTGCCCCCTGGTGGTCAGTGCATATCATAGCGACTGTTCAACTGTCTGCCCCCTGGTGGTCAGTGCATATCATAGCGACTGTTCAACTGTCTGCCCCCTGGTGGTCAGTGCATATCATAGCGACTGTTCAACTGTCTGCCCCCTGGTGGTCAGTGCATATCATAGCGACTGTTCAACTGTCTGCCCCCTGGTGGTCAGTGCATATCATAGCGACTGTTCAACTGTCTGCCCCCTGGTGGTCAGTGCATATCATAGCGACTGTTCAACTGTCTGCCCCCTGGTGGTCAGTGCATATCATAGCGACTGTTCAACTGTCTGCCCCCTGGTGGTCAGTGCATATCATAGCGACTGTTCAACTGTCTGCCCCCTGGTGGTCAGTGCATATCATAGCGACTGTTCAACTGTCTGCCCCCTGGTGGTCAGTGCATATCATAGCGACTGTTCAACTGTCTGCCCCCTGGTGGTCAGTGCATATCATAGCGACTGTTCAACTGTCTGCCCCCTGGTGGTCAGTGCATATCATAGCGACTGTTCAACTGTCTGCCCCCTGGTGGTCAGTGCATATCATAGCGACTGTTCAACTGTCTGCCCCCTGGTGGTCAGTGCATATCATAGCGACTGTTCAACTGTCTGCCCCCTGGTGGTCAGTGCATATCATAGCGACTGTTCAACTGTCTGCCCCCTGGTGGTCAGTGCATATCATAGCGACTGTTCAACTGTCTGCCCCCTGGTGGTCAGTGCATATCATAGCGACTGTTCAACTGTCTGCCCCCTGGTGGTCAGTGCATGTCATAGTGAGCGGTTGAGCGGCCTTAGCATGTCATTAGCATATTACACTTTGATTGAACAGACAACTGGACACTTAGCATATTAGGCTTTTATTATATAGGATACTAGAGGCCTGGTGCACAAAATTCGTGCACTTGCGGGGTGGGTCCCTCAGCCCGGCCTGTGCCCTCTTGCAGTCTGGGAGCCCTCGGGAGCGGGCCTAAGCCAGCAGTCCCACATCCCCCCTGTGGGAGCCCACTGACCACCAGGGGGCAGCTCCTGCATTGAGCATCTGCCCCCTGGTGGTCAGTGTGTGTCATAGCGACTGGTCGTTCCGCTGTTCGGTCAATTTGCATATTAGCCTTTTATTATATAGGAGATTTTATATATATATATGATGTATTAGAAAGCAACAAGTATGAGAAAAAAGAAAAATAGAGCAACGTACGGGAGATGGTCATGGTAGGCTTCCTTGGGCAAAGGTGTGAAGAAATGAGTGAGTTAGCCACATGGCTGCTTGAAGGATGAGCTGTCCAGGCATAAGGAACAGGCTCTATGTTTAAGAAGCATCAGGGAGCCCAGAATGACTAGGAGAAATATCTGATCATATTGGGCCATGGCAAGAACATTTACTTTCATGCTAAGTAAAATGGGGTTGAGACCAGAGGGTGACAACCTAACTTAGGTGTCAAAAGGACCATTCTGACCACTTCGCTGAGAATAGACCAGGGGTAGAGGAGAAGAGTGTGAGAGGACATGGGGACCAGCTGGGAGACATGGCAGAGCCCAGGCCAAGATGAAAGTGGCTGGTCCACTGGTGGCGGTGGGGATACAATGACTGATTCTGGCTGTGTTGTGAAAAATAGGGCCCCCTCAACTGGGAAATTGAGAGAAAGAGAGGTGTTTGACTCTATCACATGGGAGAATGGCGATGTCAGCATGAAGAGGAGCAGGCTTTGAAGTTAGAGGAGGACTGGAATCGAGTGTCAGATTTCACAATTCGGAGGTGATTGATGCCTGAGGAGCAGTTTCCTTGAAATGGTGAAGCAAGAGCCTGACTGAGTTTAAAGGAAAGGGGAAGCATGGGTTGGGGGTTGGAAATCACAAGTGTAGACAGCTCTTTTGAGAAGGGTCACCAGTGGGCTTTTCTAAATCCTTGCTTTCATTTACCCCTTGACAGTATCGTCCTTTGATTGCCCCTTTCTGGAAATGTATTCTCCCATGGCATCTATATTATGTCTTCAGATGCAATTTCTGTGTTTCCTTTAGTGGTTGAATACATCAAAGACCTTGAAGGCTGAACAGTAGTTATGCCACACACACTGGGACTGGAAGAAGGGCATTCCAAAGAGAAGGAACATGAGCAAAGGCTTGAGGAGGTACACACAGGACAAATACTTGGGTCTCTGATAGTTAGCACAGCATCCTGTCTGCTAAAACACACTGCTCCATGCTGTTAATGGACTCTTTAATGCAAGCATGTCAAACTCTCAGCTGGTGGGCCGCATTCCTCCTTTACTTGGCCGAGAGTTTGACATGCTTGCTTTAATGTGTGACACAAAAGCAGGATTTACAAGATATGTTGACCTGATCATTTTCATGGGTATCAGTCATCTCCATATACATAAAACTTCAAAAACCTTTCTTTAAATTAGTTCTCACAAAGAGTCGCTCCCTTGGGAGCTCACTCAGGGAATCTCAAAATAGAGAGTGAGGGTTTGAGGTGGTGTATGCAGCTCTTATGTTTGAAGAAGCCCTTCAAGAACCGAGGTATGTAGGTGGGGAGCTCCTTCCCACTTCTCCTCCAAGTACTTTAAGCATCACTTGATTGGTCCAGGGCCGATACTGGCCTGAATGAAGGTCTTCCCAGTTTACCCAGAGAACTAATTGAGAAGTCAGTATAAATTCTCTGTTATCATTATAAAGGCCTGTCCTCTCAGAGATCATGGTCAATTACTTCCAGAGTCTATCTGGTGTCAATATATGTCCCATGCTAAATGTTCCCAGGCTGTGCAATTGCTTTGTAGGTAGTAAAGCCACAGGGCTGGTAGACCTTCCCTGCTCCCTCACAGCCCATGTGACGTCCCATCTCAGGAGATCCCTGAGTTCAGCGAGCTTGCTGCAGCACGCAGTATAAATTGGCGTTAATGATTATGACCTAGACTTTTACGACATATCTATAAAACAAAGAACTTTTATATGGTATAAAATTGAGTAAGCTCTGTGTTTCCCAGAGCAATAAATTCAGCCTGCCTTTTTCCTCCTAAGACTAGTTTTAGTACTTTGTAAACTAACGTAAGCCACACTATATATGTGGCTGCTGAGATGAAACAAAGGAAAGCATTTTTAGTCATATTTCTCTTTAACCAGATTTACCGCATTTCATTACTTTGCTGCCTACTATTGCTCTGTGGTCCCCAAGGAAATAACTAGATGAAACTGAGAATAAAAGCATCATAAAGTAGGATATTTAATACCCCAGTTTGTGTATAGCCAATCAGGTCACACAATGATTAAATTTAGCTCAAGTTAACCTGATTTCAAGCACAGTTCAGCTCTGGGGGTTATGAGAGATAGAATGCTTGTTCTACATTATCAGAAAATATTTATATTGAGATATAAGGTTTTGAGTTTCCCTGCCACGTTAGGAACATTAACACACAACAGGCATATCACTGAATATTGTGTGTGAACTACCAACTTGACAAAGACTTGATCTGGCCAGCAAGAGCATGAGCCCAGCGTATCTTGCTGCTTCCTGTCCACACTCTCATACTACCAGTAGTTTCTCTGCATGTTGTGCTCTCGGAAAGGGTACACAGTTCCATCTGGAGGTTGAGAACTATGACATTTCTGACAAGCAGCTCATTTAGATTTCATCTCCCCAGACTTCAACAACTTCAACCTTGAAAGTATTGTCTCGTTGGATAGAGGTCCCAAAGTGAAGAGCATCTGTGTAAGTCAGAAGAAAGAATTTTCAGACATTTAGAGTTGATTATGTAACAAGGCTGTGTAATTTCTTCCTGGGGAAAGGGAGGGTAGAATTTCCAAGTCGAATCAGTCCATTTCGTCTGGACTGGTTTTAATTAACGAGTCATTCTGCTGGAAAATACAGAGATAGACCAGATGTCCTCTCAAGGTTCCTTCCAACCTGCCTACTTTTTGCTTGGCCCACAGTCCAGTTACCTCATTTAACAGGGAGGAAGCTGAGATACAAGGAGAAAATGCAATTCACACTCATAATTATGAAGAAAAAAATAACTATATTGCTTTATGGTCCCATTTACTCTTAAAAACCCTTTTTGTGAAAAACATTATGAATTCAAAAGTTTATCCAGTATATACCAGTATGTGCAACATAAAGAATAAAAATGAAACAAAAACCTTATGCTTTTCTTTTTAAAAAATGATTTTTAATTATTTTTTTAATATGTAAAATATACATCTGTGTTCCGTGTACAGAAACTTCTGAAAGGAGATGTATCAGAACATTACCGATGGCTACTCTCTGTATCATTTTAGGTGATTTTTTTCTTTTATATACTCTTTTTAAATGTCCAAATTGCCCATATTAAACATGAATTATTTGTATTATCAAGAAAAAGACAATTGGTGTTATTTTTTAAAATAGATGGAACAAGTCACAACATTATCTCTTTCAACCAGACAGCCATTTCCTTTAGCTTCATATATGCAAAATATCATAGGAGTGGTATCATCGGAGTGTTTAGAAAACCACTTTGGTTTTCCTTTTTTATACTTTTCTGTTGCATCTCAGCATGCCAAGTTATTGCTGATGCTTTCTAGGGCACTGGGCAATCACCCAGATGATGTTGAATAGCCCTACCAGAAAGGCATGATGGGAATGCTGCCAGGACCTTCACTCAGTACCTTTCCTAATAGGAAGATGACAGAATGCAAGGCCCTGGAGTCATATAGGGAATCCCAATAACTTATTTATTTGAGAAATTGCAGTTTCAAGCAATTGAAGCCACAGAGAAGATCTGCTTTCTCAATGGTGAGTATTTATGTAACTACTAGAACCAGGGTAAGTATATGCTTCGAAGGAACCACACAGATCCTCAAATAGAATGCAGGGCTGTTGTTAAGTTGGAAGAGCAAGTGAATGCCAGGAAATGACCAGTGTTGACAGTGAGCTATAATCCAAAAATCCTGACCTCAACGACATGTAACCACAAAGACCACTAAGACCACTGCTTCCTCTCTACACTCCCATGCTTAGTGGTCTTATTTCCACTAAAATGCTTTCATTCTGCCTGGCCGGAGTGGGTCAGTGGTTGAGCATCGACCTATGAACCAACCAGGTGATCACAGTTCAATTCCTGGTCAGGGCACATGCCTGGGTTTCAGGTTCCATTCCCATTGGGGGGGCATGTAGGAGGCAGCCGATCAATGATTCTCTTGAGGGGCATGTAGGAGGCAGCCGATCAATGATTCTCTCTCATCATTGATGTTTCTATCTCTCCCTCTTCTTCCTCTCTGAAATCAACAAAAATATACTTAAAAAAATAAAAGATAAAAAAAATGCTTTCATGCTGATATTGTATATCTGTGTCCTAACATCCATTATATGCCAGGAACTGTATTAGGGTAAAGATATACAATTATCAGATACAGAAGACCCAATCACTGCTCCCCCACTCCCTTGGGGAAGAGAGACTATGAAACAAGTTGAGGCAAGATGTTAACCGCTAACACAAGGAAAGTACAGTGAACTACTATGGAAGCTATAGCAGAAGCAGAGCTCCCAGAAAGAAGAGAAGTATAAGCTGGGGTATTTCTATGGTTGGGAACTAGCAGAAGAAGGCAGAAGAGGCTGTGCGAGAAGACCCAAAAGAAGGTATGATAGCTAAGGAACAAGAGGAGGTCAATAGGGCTAGAATGCAAGGAGAAGTGATAGTGAGCCATGTGGCTAGACAGAAGGAACTAGAGATTTGAAACTGGAGGAAAGCAAGACGAGACAGGGATTGGTTAGGAGGCTGTAGCAGCATGATGGAGAAAAGTAAACTGATTAAGAAATATGTAGGGCCCACCTGGTGTGGCATCATCCTATGAACCAGGAGGTCATGGTTTAATTCCTGGTCAGGGCACATGCCCAGGTTGTAGGCTCAATCCCCAGTGGGGACGTGTGCAGGAGCAGCTGATCAATGAACCTCTTTCATTATTGATGTTTCTATTTCTCCCACTCCCTTCCTCTTGGAAATCAATAAAAATATTTTAACAAAATATTTAGGAAGGAGAACCAACAAGACTTAGTAATTAACTGATGTTAAATCTTTCTCTTTTCTATAAGCATTTAGTGCTATAAATGTCCCTCAAAGCTCTTCTTTAGCTGTATCCTACAACTTTGACATGTTTTCATCTTCATTCAGTTTAAAATACTTTCAGATTTCTATTTAGAAGCTTGTTTAATTTCCAAATAGTTGTGATATTTCCAGATATCTTTCTGTTATCACTTACTAGTTTAAGTCCACTTGGTCATTCATTTTAAATTTAGTAAGACTTCTATGGTAACCCAGTATACAGTCTAGTGGTGGGGCATCCCTAGCCCTGTTGATTAGCTTCCCTTTTTTTAAATCTGTCCTTACCTTGCCATACCTAATTTTTCCTTCTTCTTTCTCTTTTTCTTTGTCAATGGTCTCTCATCCAGTGCAGAGAAGTGAAGAAAAGGTCAGGTCTGGATGGATTTCCTGTAGTCTGGGGATCTTTTCTCGACACTGCCTGTGAGGAATTATGCACCCACTCACAAAATAAGCAATAAAGTATTGGCACATTGTATTCTAAATCCATATTTGGGAAAGAAAATTACTATAGACCAGTGGTCGGCAAACTGCGGCTTGCGAGCCACATGCGGCTCTTTGGCCCCTTGAGTGTGGCTCTTCCACAAAATAGCATGTGCGGGCGCGCATGTACAGTGCGATTGAAACTTCGTGGCCCATGCTCAGAAGTCGGTATTTTGTGGAAGAGCCACACTCAAGGGGCCAAAGAGCTGCATGTGGCTCGCCAGCCACAGTTTGCCAACCACTGCTCTAGACAATCATGATCTGCAGAATGTGATTCCAACCACAATAATTACAACCTTTACATTATTATGCAGAGGAGTTTAACTCCTTGGAGCCAGAGCCACATGGTTGCAAATATCTTCCTCCCAGAAGAGGGTCTTTCCCATTGGGGTGGCTTCTCAGAAGAAACAGACATTTGGCCTCAAAGACAAATTCAACCACATCTCAAGAGCCAGGAAATTGCAGAAACTTTAAAATTACTATTTTTTTTCTATCCTACTCTTCATTAAGGGTGTAGAATATATAGTTATAGTTATATAATATATATCCTAATAATTTATATACAATTATATGTATATCCTTTTTATATGTAATTTTTAGCCAGATATATGTCAAATCTTGGTAAGTGGTCTCACCCAAGGTCACTATGTATTAGTATTGTTCAGCAAGGAAGAGAGGCATGTATTAAACTGGGAAGTGTGGATTCTGCTTTGCTTTCTGTAAGTAGTTAAAACATAAAAATAACCTCTGGATCCCCATGGGTGCCTATTGATATCTCATGCCAGCTAATAACCCCTCCGTCTTCTGCCCCTTTTCTCTTTACAGTGTGTCTAGAGACAGTGGTTGTTCCACTTAGTGCTTACAACACTGGGGCTCTAGTAAGTTTTGAGACCCTCGTCCTTTCTCCTTACAGAGCGTTGGAATCCTCTGTAATTGGATCAGAGGTACCTCTGGAGGCACTGCACGGGTTCCTTGCCTTGAGAACCAATCATCGAAGGAGCAGCTGATAAAAGCAAGTGAGCAAGTTCTGGGGTTGGTAGTCTGAATCCCCATAAGTCTTCAGTCACAAATTCTGGGAAATTTAGTAATGTTTTTGTCATTCTGAATTCTCTGCTTTGAGAAAGGAAGTGGGATAGAGAAAGGATGTAAAATGGGATGAGATGTCATGTGGTAGCCAGAAACTTTAATGTAAAACAGTTTGTGGGGACTTTTTGTTCTCTTTTGAAGGTTATTTCCCTTTGGGTACTTACCATGATGTCTACCCATACTCCTACACTGTATGTCTCAGCCACATCTGCCCCACATCTGAGAAGGTCAACATCTTGAGACGTTTGGCCAGCTCCCTCACATTTTGTTCTATTGCTCCATCAGGCCCCACAGTCCTGATTTAACCACAGCCTAATGAGGGAAGCTGTCCCACATTTCTCTGGTCTCTCTAATGAGTACTGGGAACCTGTGCATCCCCTGTGGCTGCCAAGGCAGGGCCACAGCTCAGCTTCTCTCCAAATGACTATCCATGGCTCTCCTCGGACAACCAGCTCAGTTCTGTAACGTCACCCTGCCACAGTCACAGAGGACTTCTACTCACGTTTTCTAACAACGTTGTTATCTCAAGGTCACTGTCAGCCAGGCCCACAGTTCAGAGCTCTGGGTTGTAGTCTGCATTTGTACCTTAAGACATCCTGCTGCCTTTCTGCTGAACCCTCGTGTGCTCTCCAGGTGGGTTTGGGAGTTTCCATCAGCACAGGGTGAGATGCTGTGGGATCTGGACAGTTTATTCAAGATGATTATGTAGCAGAAATTCAGAGGAGAGCATGTTTTAAAGAAAGCAAATGTGGAAATTACTGGCTAGGCTTGGGTTTCCAGCAAGGCAGGCCATTGAGTCAGTCTGTTGTCTCAGTGCCTGACAACTAAGGGTCATCTGCCCAGACACCAAGAGTGCAGGGGTCAGGGGCCCTGAGCTAGGGAACTAGGTGTACTTTCTGACCTTCACTCCCAGGGGTTACAGCATTACGAGAGTTACATTTCCTCTAACCCAGAGTTACAGAGAAGTGGGGCCTATTCCACAGGATATATTTACCTGAGGAAAGTAACCATGACACACAACAGACCTAACAAAGGCTGATGAGTGGCACAGACACCACGTGCTCCAAGTGGTCGGGGGACAGAGTTCCTCCTGGGGTCTGCGTCGTGCCAGGGGTAGTTGGGGAATGCTACTCTGTGAACTCCAGACGAGCCTTGGGAAATGGACCAGAGAAGTAAAAGAAGGTCACTTTTGCAAGTGCCGCTGTAGAGTGGCAGATGCATTTGTGAGCAGAGGGCGGACCAGGTGGACAAGAGTCAGGGCTAGTGAGAAACTGGGTTAAGGTTGCAGTGGTGGGCTGGGGTCCAATTTGGACTTAATTTGTCATGATTATATGATAATTAGTGAGCATTTGCTCAGCTTTTAAAATAAATGACTTTATTTTAAAACAGTTCAAGCCCAGGAGCTCTGTGTACTTCCTCTAGACCAGCAGGGCTCCAGATGCCCGGGTGTGAGCCATGCTGTGCGATGCAGTTCCCACCCCACCCCCATATTTTCTGTTTGCTGGATTTAAACTGATTAAATGAAATTATTTAGGGGGAACATTTTATGGTAAAAAGAGACTCTGAATGGCTTTGTGTTTTGTTTTCAAAGAAAATTCCTAGGCTTTGAAACCTCCACCTTTAAGATAGAACAGTATCCACACATCCCTGGTGAGTGTCTCCAGCTCCCCAAACGACATACTCTTTTTCTGCCTCCCAATCTTAAAATTCACATTTCCTCAGCAACCGCGGAGCTTATCTTGTCTTCCCAGCCACAGAAATACATTGCATAAGGGCTGTTATTCTTTAAGGGAAGAGCAAAGGAGCCCAGTCTAAAAAGGGAAAAACCGCAGGTACAGAAATGTGACCTCCTACCACATTCTTGCGCTTCCCAGAAGCCTTTCCAGAGGCTCCACCTGCCACAACACCACCTCCTGACGATTTACCCACAGCTGCATTTGGGGAATCAGCCAGAAGAAACATCCCCCTCCCCCAGCCCCGACCTCCATGAGGTCCTTCCTTTCCCTTCCTCTGGAAACTCTGGAAAGTTCTGGGAGGTTTCTCCTGCAATCAAAGAAAAGGTGAACATGAGTTGGGAGGTGGAAGTTGATAATAGAGAAGTCGAGGTAAAAACCAAAGAAGGTGAAGGGGCACGTGGCCTTTCTGAAGGCAGACACATCTCTCTGTCAGTAGGTCAGTCACCTGAGGATATTTTCCCAATGATTTTTAGAGAGAGGGGAAGGGAGGGGAAGAGACAGAGGGAGAGAAACATCAATGTGAGAGAGACAAATTGATTGGTTGCCTCCCACTCTAGCCCAGACCAGGGCCTGGGATCGAGCCTGCAACTGAGATACATACCACTGACTGGAATTGAAACCATGACCCTTCAGTCAGAGGGCCAATGCTCTATCCACTGAGCCAAACTGGCTATGCATACCACTGACTGGAATTGAAACCACGACCCTTCAGTCCGAGGGCCAACGCTCTATCCACTGAGCCAAACTGGCTAGGGTGAGAAGCTTTTTATGAGACTTAGTGAATTCCCACTTGACCTGCCATCCAGTCACTGGGTTCAGTGCCTGTGTTGGATTTGGGGGTGGGAAGGGCAGAAACTAAAAGGGTCAATACAGGCCTTGCTATCAGGGTCTCAGGGTGCTCAGGGAGGGTGGTAGACAGGACAATGGCCCCACAAAGATGCCACCCGCATCGTTCCCAGAAACTGTGAATGTGTTACCTCATCTAGATATATAAAAGGCTAATATGCTAAGTGTCCCTCCACCCATCCGACCGGTCACTATGACATGCACTGAACACCAGGGGGCAGACACGTAAAGCAGAAGCTGCTGAGCTGCCAATGACTTGGCAGCGGCAGTTCTCCAGTGACACACCCTGAAACCAGAGAGGATGGAGCCCGATTCCTTGCGGGGCCATGCGATTCCACCTTGGGCTGTGGGTTATGTTGTTGTTGTGGCACTGTGGTCCCTGAATCTGGTTTACTGCACACTTGAGTTTGTGTTCCACACCCTGTACGACAGCAACTTTGCAGAGTGCCTTCTTGCATTAGGGAGATGTCAGAGAGCTGGTTTCAGCCCAATCCCCGCAGGCCAGGCTGAGGGACCCCACCTGTCAGAGGGACCCCGCTCACTCAGCAGATGCCTTTAGAGCAACAGTGCCACCCCAGGTGCGGCCGGCCCGGGAGGGACTGCAGGAAGTTGGCTCCAGGACGTGTCTGGCCGGTCTTGCCCAGTCCCGTCACACTGGCCACCTTCTAATTAATCTCCTTTTAATGTGCATGAATCTATGCACCGGGCCACTAGTATAGCATAAGGTACTTTGTGGGTGTGATTGAGTTAAGGACCTCAAAATGGGGACATTACCTTGGGATATTTGGGTGGTTCCAATGCAGTCACAAGGTGACTTTTTACTTCCAAGGGAAAGAGAGAGGGGCAGGAGAGTCAGAGAAGGAGATGTGAGGACAGAGCTGAGGCAAGAGAGGGATTTGAGATTCTGCGCTTCTGGCTGTGAAGGAGGAGAGAGCCATGAGCCAAGAGACGTGGGTGGCCCCTAGATTCTGGGAAAAGCTGGGGAACAATTCTCCCCAAGAGCCTCCAGAAGGAGCGCCATCCCCCAACACCTTGACTTTAGCACATCGTACCCTTTGAGACTTTCCCAGGACTGTAAGACAATTATCTGTGTTGTTTCAAGCCTTTCAGTTTGTGGTCATTTGCTACAGCAGCAGTGGAAAACTCAAACAGAGGAAGAGGGAGTTAGAAAACATGCGACAGCCTGGGCCCACCACAACCAGCCCCAGAGCAGGGCCTGGGCACAAGAACCCGCCCTCGCCTGCAGCAGGGGCACTGACCTGGATGTCCGTCCACAGTGTAGGTAGCTCTGCCCAAGGGTTTTCTTCAAAACATGGAGTTGGTTCCTTTACTCCCATCGTTGACCACAAATCTTTAGGGACTCAAGGGCCTCGTGCTGATCTGGAGACATTAAAGACTATGAAAATTCCAGTACAGTGTTTTTTAGAGCCTGCCCTTACTGTGGAAATGGGGTCTGAGAAAGGGCCCCTGCATCAGATAAGCACCTGGAATTCTCCGTGGAGCTTGGCAAACAGACCATGTCCAGCACCCATGAGTGGGGAACTGGGTTAGGGACCAAGATTTATGAACAAGAGACACTTTCCAATAATACTGTGAGTACAACATGCAGACAAGCCCTATATTAAGCATTCAGAACAGAAGAAATTGATTTAAAGCCATGCACTGAATGAGCCAAAAATAATTGCCCCAGAGACTTGGGATAAAGCCAAGAAAAGCACAGGGCAAAGCCCACAAGAAGTGCCTGCACTTGCGTCAAGATTAGTAGCTCACAGACCCACTGACGTTGGTCCTTCTTGTCCTGCACTCTTTTTTGAAGGAAACCAAAGAGGAGGTGATATACAGCCCCCACGTGCAAGTCAAGAGGAGTGATGAACTCTCAGCAGCTCAGAATGGGACCTCGGTTCAGCCAGATGCCTTATGTGGCAAAGAGATACCACATGTCATTGACTTTGGAAGCTGCAGTGCAGGGTGTGGCAACCAAAGAGAGGACCAGGTGTTTTAGAATTGAACTCTATCCATCACCCATTCTACATGTGTGCCAGATGCTATGCTGGGCATGGGGATGCACTTCAGAACCACACTATGTGAGGGGGGTAGGATGTGGAGGGACTAGAAAGATGTAAATAATTAATTACAATCTAAGACTCAAGGCCCGAGGAGCACATATGTGGCGAGCAGTTGGTGGTCTTGTCTGCTGGGCAGACGGCTGGGCTGCAGGCTGACAGAACCCTGAGGGTGGGTTGGAGAAGAGAGTAGTTGTTTAAACTCAAGAGGAGATTTGGAGGGTCTGGGAGAGAAGGACTGGGGATGAAACAGCTGCTATAGCAGTGGTTCTCAACCTTCTGGCCCTTTAAATACAGTTCCTCATGTTGTGACCCAACCATAAAATTATTTTCGTTGCTACTTCATAACTGTAATGTTGCTACTGTTATGAATCGTAATGTAAATATCTCATATTCCGGATGGTCTTAGGCGACCCCTGTGAAAGGGTCGTTTGACCACCAAAGGGGTCTCGACCCACAGGTTGAGAACCGCTGTGCTAGAGGGAAAGGAATCTTGGAGTAACAACAGAACTTCTTTTAAGGGGATTTTAGGAATTCATGTGCTTTGTGCTATGACATCCTTCCCCAGAATTCAATAAAATCAGCATTACCTCAGCTTCTGAAACTGTGGGGGAATTTTGGGATGCAAGGATATGTAAGGGTTCCAGTCTCTTCCCATTGGATACACCCTTTAGTAATTCTTCCAAAGAGGACCTGGCCTCGCAAATGTTATCATAATGAAACAGTGAGTTTTTATGTTTCCTATGCAGGACATTGTGTGCTTCTTCCACTTAAAGATTGTCTTTCTTAAATTCTAAAGTCTCTCAGCCTTTCTTCAAATAGTTCACCTCATGCTCTGCTCTGCTTCCTTCTGAAGTAAACTTGGTGAGTTCCATCACTTCCAAGCCTGTCCTGAAGGTTTTCATTCTCTCTTCCATGTTGCTTAGGATCTTTTGTATTTTCTTTCTGTTTAGCTCTCTGTGCTGTGGGTGACTTCTTCAAACCTATCTTCCCATTCATTAGTGATCTCTTCCGTGGTGTCTGGCTTACTGTGCTGCCCATCTACTCGGTTTTCATTACAATAACCATACTTCCTATTCTTAGAAGTTCTGCTCATTTTTTTTCTAAATCTTCCTGTACTTGTCTCAGCGCCTCTCCTCTCTTTTAAGACTATGAGCATGTTGGTGTTGATGTCCCTTCCAGGTTGCTTTGTCACCGGTACTTCCTGGGAGGTTTCCTATCGCAGTTGCTGCACCTGCTCATGCTCATGTGGCAGTTTGTTCCTTCACATGGTGCATACCATTGGGCCGTGAAATCAGCTCCAGGATTAGCTGTTTCCACAGGTGGTCCTGTCCCTGTCCTGGGATGTGGCCATCCCTCAACACTCTCTGCGTTTTGCCACTTCTGGACCCGGTTGGCATGTTAACTTTCCAGCTCAGGGTTTCTGTACCTCGTGGATAATGGGATTTAGGCCCTACCCCTGCAAGTGGCCCAGAACTTTGCTGACTCTTTTCCACCCGTGACCTAGAGTGAGGGGCATGCTTCTGAGCCATGTCCCCATGTCAGATGGGCAGAATTTTCTTACCCCTGCTCACAGATGAGGCAGCTCTGCCTGGCTCCCTGGAAAACGTCAAAGCCCAGCTCTGAGCCGAGTACAGGGCTATGGTCTCAACTCCTTCCTTCTTGCAGGTGGAGGTGGCATTCTGAGAGCCTCACAGTTTCTATCCTGGTTCTCAGCTACGGCTTTGAGTGCCCTTCACTCTGCCACTGAGGAATTTTCAGCCTGGACCTGAATTTCCAAGGTATTGTCATTTTATCGAGCTTTTTTATGTATTTGGAGCAGAGCCACTATGTTAAGGAAAGGGCTCTCAGCTCAGCTCCATCCACCACGTCCTGTTGACCAGAAGTCTGAGACCATGGGGCAGAAGAGGAATTTTCAATTGATAAAACAACCAAGCAGCTTACAGAAACCCAAGGATGCTGTCAAGGTCCCAGCAGTTCACTCTCCCACCTGGAAACTGCTCTGCTCCTGTAGGCCCAGCACCTGTAGGCCCAGCTGAAGCACCCAAACAGCCAGCAGCTGCTCCTCGCTTATGCCTCAGACATCTCCAGGGCTCAGAACTTCCCGCAGGTCTGCTTTTAACCCCCATTTAAAATACAGTGAGAAGCCCACCGGCGGGGCTTGGTGGTTGAGTGTCGACCTATGAACCAGGAGGTCACGGTTTGATTCCCGGTCGGGGCACATGCCTGGGTTGCAGGCTCGATCCCCAGTGAGGAGCGTGCAGGAGGCAGCCCATCAATGATTCTCTCTCATCATGATGTTTCTCTCTCCCTCTCCCTTCCTCTCTGAAATCAATAAAAATATATTTTTTAAAAAAATACAGTGCGAGGAAGTCGCTTGGCCAGGGCCACTCAGCCAGAAAGCAGCAAAGCTGGGAATTCTACCTGAGGTCTGTCCGAGTCCAGAGCCCATGTTTATTTTTTAATCACGACTGTACTCGGGAGCCTTCCACTTGTTTGCTGCACAAAGGAGTGTGGAAGAAGGAAGACTTACTCTACTTGGCCTCAATAGATAAATGGGTAGAAGCTAAATGGAAACTGATTTTGACTCCGATGAGGACTTTTTATAGGAATTAAAGCATCCACGTGGGCCTCCTGGATGGTCCTAGTCCCTCGGGGGTTCAGGTTCAGACACTGACTGGAGAACCCGCAGGGGTGTTGCGGGAGGGAAGGAATTCCAGCGATTAGCTGAGCTGAGCCGCTTTCTGCCCTGGACTCTGGGACTCTGGCGAAAGCTGTTTTCACATCTATTCAGAGCCTGCCAGTCAGTGGACTATAATGCCTCCTTTGATCTAATTGATGACCCAAATAGCTTTAAGTGGCTCTCAGCGGGTGGCCCAGCATTGTGCAGGGAATCCGGATCCGAGCTGCAGGAACTGGGTGGGTTTTCTCTCCGTGGCGGCCCCCCAGGGTCAGGACAAAGGAGGTCTTTGGCTGATAGGGCCCCAGCCTGTCCCCAAGTGACAGTCTCAGGACCTGGCCAGGGAGCCAAGGGGAGCAGGAATGAGAAGGAGAGGAAGAGAAGAAAGGAGAGAAGGGGTGGGGGGAGGGCAGGAGGGAGAGAAAGCCCTTGGAAAGTGTTACCTTCCACTTGCGCCTCTGCAGAGGCTCCTTATGCATGTGCTGACTCAGGCTCGGCCACTGTATCCATGCCCAGTTATCCCCCAGCCAGGGAGGGCGATTTGCCTCCTGCTCCTGGGCCTTGAGCAGGACGTGCCAGTCACCCAGGATGAGTGTGAATGCCCACCCGCCGCACTAAGGAGCGGGGCTGCTAGGTACACTCGCTCTGGAACTTTCTTTCAGCCACACACACAGCTCAGGTCCCTGACTCAGCCCATGAGGCAGGGCTTAGTGGGAGCAGCTAACAGGTCCTCCATCTCACCTGTCCTGTCCTGGCTCAGTCTCCACACGGTGCCTTCACCTAACAGCCCTGCCTCAGCTGGGGGCCCTGGTCTCAGTCCCTCCCCTACCTACCAGCCAGGGTCCTCGCCACTGGGAATACTCTCTTCCTGCCTCTCAGGAACCTCATCTCAGTCCCTGTCATGTGGGCGCCCCAACCCCCCAAGAGGCAGCGGGTGCAGCACAAGCAAAAAGCAACAACAGGTAACAGCACAAAAAGGCATGGCTCTGGAAGGAAGGGTGCCCATAGAGCCCCGCCCTCTTCAACAGCGGAGCAGAGACAGCTGTGAGGTTGTGATGGGCAGCCAGGCCTGCGAGTGGCCCGTAGCTCATCTCTACCACAGAAGAGCCGGGTCAGTGTGGACATAAACACAAGTTAGACCCGAGGGGGTGCTGGTTTTCCATGTGGCATTATGGGCATTTCAGATGGCACAAGCTCATCACTCTGAGGCTCTGGTGGTGGCTCATTGGTACATTACAGGTTCCCCCCAAATACACGTTCTTAGGGAGACACAGTATTGTGACGGACTCACAGAGCGTGAGGGGCACAGCCCTGCATTACTCAGGTGGCCCTCTGCTCTCCTAGGAGGGCCAAGTGGATGGGAAGCCCTTGCTGAGTCCTGCAAGCCTCTCCGTGGGCTCTCATGGCTCCGCAGCGATCTCCCCCGGCCTCTGCTTTTCTCTGACTCCTGCTTGAACTGGCTGAGGTCCAACCCAGAGCCTCCCCCAATGTTGTCCTTGGTGTCCGGCCACGGACCCACTTTCCAGATAAAACCCCAGGGCTCGGAGCCAAGATATGGGGGCAAGACTCCCCGGCTCCTCCAGCTGATCCTCGGCAAGGCCCCAACCAAAGCAGGGCAGTGGGGCGACCAGAGGGAGGGCCGGCGCCCAGCTCCCATCTCAGAGCCTGAGGGGGTGGGGGCCCCCGATGTCTGTGTTGCTTAGTTTAGGGTGAAACAACGGTCCTCACTTGTTACTGTGTAGTGTAGAGATGATAACCACCCATTAGCGATGAAACCAGTTAGTGGCCATTCCTCAGGGGGAGAGTCAAGTCCTGGGGTCACAGCACTACCGCCAACACCTTCCCCGCCTCCCGTCTCGGAGAGCTCTGGCTGGGAAACCGCATCCACTGGGGAGCTCAGCCTACCTTCATTGGGTGCCGCCTCGGGGTGCAAACAGCAACAGGCCGCGGGGCCCCGGCTTCGTGACAGGCGCTGATCCCAGACGGGGAAACTGAGGCACACGTGCAGGAGTGGTGACGTGATTTGAATCCACCTGCACACGTCAGCACTCTGCTTGATTGCCCTCAGGCCCCATAAAGTGTGGGGGTTCGAGGCAACGAAACCAACAAACAGAAACAGGGCTCAGTGGGTGTTTTCATCAAGGTCTGCTCGCAGCCAGCGGCAGCCTGGTGAGGGTCTGCTCCCCTCAGCACCGGGCGACCCCAAGCCCGCAGGTCGGTGAGGGGCCTCTGTTCTATGGGAGGCACCAGGGTTGTGCGGGGGAGGACGGAGGCTGCCTTCTAGGCCCGTCCACATGTCATCATTCTGGCACATTCCTTCCCCACGCAAACACAGGGTTTCTGGGGACTGTGCCGCTCTCCGGAGGCCCCGATGCGATAACCTCCTGGGCGTCTCGCTGGTCCCACAGGAGAGAGAACACATTCCCACACACTCGGCAGGGGCTCCGACACTCGTTTTTCAATCCGTTCCAAGCATTAGCAGCTCAAAGCAGTTTTTCATCTTAAGTGACTTTATTTGGTGTCAGAGACAAAAACATGATTCATTTATTGCTTTAAGGAAAAGGATGTCTCTTACAAATCAATTATTTAAGCTCAGTGACTTTCTATTCATCATCTTGAGGTGCTTTTAAAAACGACTCCCTTCCTGCAGCCTGACCAGGAGGCCTGGCCGGAGGCTCTGGGTGAGCTGTAACCCGCTGCCTCCGCTTCACATCCGCAGCTGCTCCGCTTAGGAATGTTCCCAGAAACGCTCTCCGCTTGTTCACGTTGGCGGAGTCGCTTCGCAGGAGAAACAAGTTTCTCGGAGCAGCGTGGCTTTAGGTGAAAAGGGCAGAACAGACAGCGTGAAAACAGAGCCTTTCCTTTTGGGAACCTGATAGCTCGTTGTAGGAATGGTCCTCGTGTGCAGGTTGAAGCAATGACGGTAATGACTAACACGTGGCTAAAGGTCTCTGTTCCCCAAAACGCTCACGACCTGTCCTGGGCGCAGAGATCGTCTCCCCCTCAGACAGGTCCCTGGGGGAGCCCCGAAAGTGGCTCTGGAGCTTGCCTGCCTCTCCTCCCCACATTGCACCCCGGGCTTTGCTTTCCCAGACCTGGGAGTTCCCTAAAATCTGGTGGATGCAGCAGCCTGGGCCTCCCCTTGCAAAACCCAGCCCTCCCCTCAGCTCTTCAACTCTCCTTCTCATCAAACGAATGCTCACCAACCGTGCAGCTGGCTGTAGTTAAATTTAGAAAGTCAGCGGACTTATTATGTGCCTGCTTGTTACATGACTGACCTTGTGGTAGGCAACTGGTGGACACCCCCCCCACACACACACACATGTCCATGTCCTTAATCCCGCAACCTGTGAACAAACCTTATGTGACAAAAAGGACTCTGCGGGTGCAATCAAATCAAGAACCTGAAGATGGAGAGATTCTCCTGGATCATCTGGAAGCCCTACCTGAAGCCACAGGTGTCCTTGGGAGAGGGAGGCAGACGGGTAATAGACTAGGAAGAGGAGGAGGTGATGTGAACACGCAGACAGATAGATGGGAGTGCTGAGGCCACCGCCAAGGACTCGGGCAGCCACCCGAAGCTGGAGGAGGCCAGAGAGATCCTCCACAGAGACCTGCCCACACCTTGAATCCTGCTCAGGGGAAGTGATCTTGGACTTCTGTCCGGGAGTAATTTGTGTTGTTCTCAGCCGCTGGGCTTGAGGTACTTGGTGACAGCAGCCCCAGGAGGTGAGCACAGGTGTACTGCATGGTAGTCTAACCTCCTGAAATGCAGCCTTTGCTTCTGTACAGAGGAGTCCTTGGAATTGGGGTTTAGTCTATAGATCACGGGGTATAGCATTGAAGGGCAAACCCTACCTCAGCCTTGGCCTCCACAGAGAACTACACCCAGGTCACTTTGAACAGACTGGCATTGGCCCATTTTTAAAGACGTCCCACTTGAGTATGTTTCCAACACTGGCAAAGCAGCCTGGCCCCAAGTCGGGATCACATGGGAAGCTTAAAAACAGCAATTCCACAGTCACCCCAGAGAGTCTGATCTGGAAGGTTGGGACGGAGCCTGAGCATTTCTCTGTTGGAAAGTCTCACGAGCACTCGGGGCCCTGCACACTCCAGCACTTACTCACGTCTGAGCAGTGCCGCCCTCTGTTCCCACGGCCAGCTGGCCCTCTGCCGCTCTGCTCTCCTAGGTCAGATAGTGCGAAGAAACCGTCACTCACTCTGAACACCCCACATTTCCCAGGAAATGTGTTGACGTGGACCCACCTTCCCAGACGTGATTTCCTCCAGAGGTAAGATTTCGTGGTCAGTTCCTGAGGCTGAAAGCAGCCTCGGTAGAAAATCCTCCATCACACTCAACTTAAATTCCTTACTCTGTAGATCATGTCTGGCTCATTCATTCAACTTATATTTGTTGAGCACCTATTATGTGCCAGGCACTGGGAATTTAAAAGTGATCTAAACAGATAAAAATCCCTGCCCTTCAAATCTAAATTTGATCGCCCATCCCATCCCCCACCAGTTTAAAAGACCCCCGGAAGGTGTTGGCCATTGTGTCTCAGATTTCCCTTCTCAAAGATGAAGAAATCTAACTCACCCCTTCCTTCCCTGACATCTTCCAGGCCTTCCCTTCCCCCCCGCCCACTTATCAGCCTGTGGCTCTTCTCTGCGTCCCTCCACGTTGCCCTTCTTCCTACACAAATGGACGCAGGAGGATTTCAGGGCAGTGAACTGCCTCTGGGTGATGCTGTAATGGTGGATGCAGGCCATACATTTGTCCAAACCCACAGAG
Organism: Myotis brandtii; assembly: GCF_000412655.1. NCBI lineage: Eukaryota > Metazoa > Chordata > Mammalia > Chiroptera > Vespertilionidae > Myotis > Myotis brandtii. The sequence goes on from NW_005355584.1 coordinate 5,807,533, forward strand.
TAAGCATTAATGTAAACTGTGGACTTTGATGATAACGATGTGTCAGTGTTGGTTCATCAGTTATAACAAACACACCACTCTGGTGGGGATGTTGATAATAGGGGAGACTGCATTGGTGGGTGGGTGGGCAGAGAGTACTTTCTGCTCAGTTTTGCTGTGGACCTAAAACTGCTCTAAAAAACAAAGTCTATAGATTATTTTTAAATCACATTTCTTGGTGCAGACCTAGGATACTTCAATTCAGAGTGTGAACTTCCAGGGGAATCAGGAGACCCAGCAGGATTGTGTGGAGATAGCACCCCCACACACACACCTCATTGTTCCCAAATCATCTAACTTAGCAACATGTGGGATGCGGCAAGCTGGCACGGCCATGGCATACTCAGCCCCAGGACGCCTTATGTGCCACACCAGCTCAGCCAGGTTCAACGACCCTGAGAGGGGGCGGTGAAGGATGGAGAAAAGACAGACAAGAGAATGAGCTGGGTCTGGATGGGACGCTACTCCCGGATGGAGAGACAGCGCCACAGACTACAAACCGTGTCTTTATTTTATAGCCAGATTCCACGAGGCAAAGTAAGGGCGTGGTCAGGATGTTTACAGCATTCTCATGAGTTTCAAATCTACTCAACTACATGCACCTGAACTCTATCAAGCCCATATTACTCAGGCACATGGGGCCACGTGTTCAAACCATAGGTTCAAGCTTACAACTATAGCTATTGGCTATAATTGTGCTGGGAGGGCTCTGCCCTCCAAGCTGGGACTTGCACGTGGCCATGAGAGAACTGTACCCTCTCATTAGTCCGAGGCTTGAACCTGTCCAAACACTGTAGCCACTCTCCACAGTGGGACCTGCAGAAATCCTTCACAGTCCCAAGGAAAGCCACCATCCTTCGTGAGCACTGAATTTTGTCACAGATTCCAGGCATCTTCCTTTGAGAAGGGGTTGTTCACTTAGGTGAGCCCCACCCGTGCTTTAGGGAAATCCATTGAGACGTCTACTGGTGTGTGTGACAGCAGTACCCACTTATGACGGGTACTTTGCCATCTCCTTACGAGCGAAGGTTACAGTGGGCTCCCCAAAGGGTCTCATACCACCCTCACTGTCCTGCTCAAGTATCTGCTCCACCATTTTTCACTGACTTTTTAAGTTTTTCTTTCCCAACCAGTTTCTTTGTTTTGGCCCCAATGAGTCTTCTTTTATCGATTCCCATTTATTTCTTCCAAGGAATCATGAGGCTTCCTGTCAATTTCCACTTCCCAAGCTAGTTGAAATGGAGTAAAGTGCTTTCTTCAGATCAATACTCTTTCCCGACTTGACACTGAACTATCAGTAATTACGTGGTCTGTGATTTCACCAGGAAAAATAGGGGCCAATAGGATGGCAGTACATGGATATAAAACTAGCTGTCTTCGCTGAGACAGGTTTTACCGAGAAGCCCCAAATGCTCCAAAGAAGCAGACAGATGCTCTCAGTCACCGCATCCCCATTATCACTAAGCATGTGATCACATCGCCGGGAATTCGGTCCATTTGGCAAGAATCCCTTCAGTGACTTGTTCTGCCCAGTGTATACAAACTCCTCATTTTCCTCTCTGTGACTTTAAATGGATGACTTTGCTGGCCAATTCAGCAATTGACTCAGCATTGTAAGTTATTTACAGTCAATAAACAGGTTTCTGGTGATGCTACTCAAAATGTAAAATTCCATTATTCCTCCAGGGCTGCCCCTCCCCCCTCAGGTTTTCTCTCCAGAGCTCCAATCCCAGCCTTGGGGACACATCAGACTCCTCCCCACCTGCCTTCCCACCTCCGCCCTCCACTCTACACATCTCCACCACAGAAAGTTGAAATTCTCCGTAAGGGTTAGAACAACAGCTAAGGCGAACTAGCACATCCCCCACTGGTCCAAGGGGAAGAGCACCAAGAAAAGTCTTCACTCTTCTCTGGCCCACAAAGCTGCGGAATCCAGGTGTTATCCCAGTGGTCCCCATTCCTCTGCTGGAGTCTGCCTTCAGAATATGCCCTGAGGGTGTTAGAGGACCAGTCCAGGCTGGTGTGGCTCCCTCAGTGGCCCCTCAAGGTCTTCCCATCTTTTGCTTCCAAACATGGAACTGGTACCAACTGGTGCAGCACACACATAAAAACACAAGCACACAAATGCACGCACATGTGTGCACATGCATACTCACACACACACCCCCAATTTCAGCCTCAGTGAGGAGCCAGAGTCAGAACTGTGTGGAGGAATGCAAACACTTTCCTGAGTCCCACAGCTCCCACGGTCACAGTGCCTGGGAGACACCGAGTACATTGCTGATCTTTGGCTCAGCGTATTGGCTCATCCCTGCCCCCACCAACCCTTTTCAGATTATGCTTTCCTGGGCCTGCTGAGCTCAAGAAATAGGCCTGTTTCTAAGATGTCTCCCTCTTATGGACTGCTGCCTTGACCTCAGGAAGACCCGGGTAGAGCTCTAAAACACCTGCATATGCAGGCCTAGGAGGCTGGGCCATTTTCCTCAGGTGGAGGTGAGAAAGGAAAATTCTCATCTAAATCATCCTACCCTGACCACATTCCTGGTTCCTGCAATCTCGCCTGACCATTTCCCTGTTTCCTGTAATCTTGCCTAATTATCCTACCCAGACCACTTCCTTGGTTCCTGTAATCTCACCTGCATCACACTGCCCAAACTAGAAGGCTCCCTGAATGACTGGAAACTTAGTCTATATATGTGAGACAAAGGAACTAAGGACATGTCCGGAAGCTTAGTCCATATTTGGGAGACAAAGGAGCTAGGGGGGATAAAAGGCCAGGCCCCACTGCATTCAGGGCTCAGCCTCTGGAGAAGACTCCGCTAAGCCAAGCTTCGCTGCGAATAAAAGAGTCCTTTTCTGAACCTCCCAGTGTATCTGGGTTGTCGCTTCCCACCAGCCTGATTTCTGCCATAACAGAGGGAATTGGGAAATTGGGGATATGTGACTCGTTCTTTCACTTGTACATGGAGGGTTTGCATTTTAAAGGAATCCCTCCTGTGCTGGGAAGAGGACTCAGGGAAGATTTCACTCCTACCTCACAATTCTGCTGTCTCATTTCCCAGAACAAGCTTTGAGGTTGCTCAACTCCAGTGCATTTAATAAGACTTGGCAACCCCACTGCGAACGGTGTCCAGTTCCGGTGCTGATCTGTGTCATCTATACAGTGAGAATCTCTGTGGATGTTATTTCCCCCAACTAGTACCATCTCACTTCAGATTTCATTTCTAACTTCTGTGCAAGCTTATTTCTTATTTAAGGAACTACAATCATTCATAGACAGATATGCATGGGTGGACTTATGGATTAACAGGGTGATGAATAGCTAAGAGAACAGTTTTTCTATCCAATGCTAGCACATTCCAGCTATTTTCTTAGAGCAAGCACCTAAACCTCTGGCTTCTTATTGGTTGAAAAGAGGCCTCTTGTTTTAATCTTCAGACTCGAGCTGGAGAGGAGATGGCTGAACGGACGATTTCACTAGGGATCTCAGGCCTGCATGTTCCGAGGACAACCCACATTAGAATTTGTTATGAGCCCACATGGACCCAGGGAAGCAGCAGGAACAGCTGTCTTCTGAGCCCCTGGCCAATGGACCTGAAAATTAGTTGCACCATTGACCTCAAGTAGAAAGGTCTTCCCCTACCCTGCGAGGAACTTTCCAAGTCACCATATGGCACTTCCTGTCCTCCTGTGAGCCCCTCCCATTCTGGCCCCCCTCTGGGTTGTTACAGTCCCAGGAAGCTTTGGAGAGCAAAAATGGATGCAAGAAAAAGGCATGGCCAAGAGCAGATGTGTTCGCACACATTTCCGGCAGGCTCCTGCACACACGCTAATGCTGGAGCCCAGCACACGTGCTTAGTGCTTAGTCAGACCTCTCCTCAGCCAAAAGGCTTCAGATGGATCACTGTGGTACACACAGCCTTTGCTCGGGCTTGGGAGTAAATATATTTTCTCAAGGAACCTTCAGTAGGAAAATCAAAAGCCAAACCAAAGCAAAACAAAGTTGATACCGCAAAGATTCACTTTGGGTGAATTAATGTCCCAAGTTTTACAAACCCACTTTCTTTGGCCACCATGTCTGTCTTTTCAACCTGTATTTTCAAGTCTGAAGAAAACACTTCAAGACTCCAGTGTCCTTGATCCATCAAGGACATGTCACTTGTCTCTATTTATATTTAGGTGTATGGGCTACTGATCATTAAAAAATAAAATAGATTTCTTCAGAAAGCTGGAAAACATTAAAAAACAATATCAGAAGTAAAGTCAAATTCCATCCAGTCAACATACAGGAATGAACACAAGTAGGTTAGTAATAATAATAATAATAATTACAATAATAAACAAATAATACAAGATTAAACTGTGTTTTGTGTCTCACAACTGTAAATCTACATTTGCCCACCCCTGTACTTGAGTAAATAGTACCCTGAATTGCAAAGAATTTCCGGAATGAGCAGTGGATTCAAATAATGCAGTTTTCTCTCAAAATGAGCATTGCCTATTTTAGACACTGTGTTTATGTAGGGTCATGTTCACAAATATAAAACCCAAGTTTCAGAAATCCAGCCCCTTCCATGAAAAGTACAAGAGCACCTCTGACAATACTCACAGACAGGCAGCACATATTTTGAGTGTGAGAGTAGAGTTGCTTTGCTTCCCAACTCACAGAGGAGTTCCGTACGGAGGATCTGAGCAAAAATAACCTTGATTTTTATAGACTTGTATTTTTTTCCAAGGCCTTGGCCCATAATCTTATTAAATTTAACAGTTCCAACTAAGTTTCCCTGGGAAACTTTGAAAACCGACTCTTGGAAAACTTTGGAAACATTGAATTGTAAAATATATTTTTTTAATTTTCAATGACCAAAACGATTATTACCCAAAAAATTAGAAATATACGATGCAGAAGGATATAATTGATGAAGTAAATATTCACCTCCCCGAGAGGGTCACAGCTTCATGTGCAGAATTTTAGAGACTTTTATATGTATGGTTTTATATGTGTGTGTACACACCCATGAACAGATGTGGTTCTTTTCTTGAACAAAAAGTGAATTATATGCTAAGAGACAAGATCTTAATTGTTCCTGCCACAGAAAATAAATACATAACATGATAGAGATGTTAGCTAATGCTATGGTGCTAATCATATTACAATATGTGAATGTATTACGTAACATGTTGTATACCTTAAACTTACACAATGTTGTACATCAGAGATCGCCAACCTTTCGGACCTCATGGACCACCAGTGGTCCACAGACCACCGGTTGGCGACCGCTGTTGTCCACCAATTATATTGCAATGTTTTTAAAATGAAAAAAAATGAATTGTCAAATACCAACTGTTCTGCAGCCTTTTGTTTTCATTAAACAATTTATTGAGGATGTCTTTCCTGGGTGGTGCAATAGGGAACGGTGATGTTGTGCGGGTGGGTGAGGACCTGGGGCTCTGAACCCAGAGGGAACAGAGCAGGTGAGGAGACCAGGGGCATTTGCTGCCCACGCTGGCCTGAGGATGCTCTTAACTGAGATGTTTCTAGAAGTGATTACGCCCTGATCCAGGCACTTGCCTGTGGGGTGCGGCTACAGTGTTTGGACAGGTTCAAGCCTTGGACTGATGAGAGGGCACAGTCCTCTCATTGCCACGTGCAAGTCCCAGCTTGGAGGGCAGAGCCTTCCCAGCACAATTATAGCCAACAGCTATAGTTGTAAGCTTGAACCTATGGTCCGAACACGTGGTCCCACGTGCCTGAGTGATGTGGGCTTGATAGAGTTCAGGTGCATGTAGTTGAGTAGGATTGAAACCCACGAGAATGTTGTAAACATCTTGATCATGCCCTTACGTTGCCTCGTGGCACCTGCTATAAAATAAAGACACGGCTCATGGGTGTTGGCGCTGTCTCTCCATCGGGGAGCAGCGTCCCACGGAGACCCAGCTTTCATTCTCTTGTCTGTCTTTTCTTAATCCTTTCATCGCCACCACTCGGGTTCACCCTTGGCCGTGCTGGCGCGGCACACTTGCCCAGTTTACAAGGCAAACGGCCCTCAGTTGGAATGGGACTCCAACACGGTCTTTGATCCCAAACCTGGCAAAGTGAGCTATGATCCAATTGGAACCGATACTCCATAGGGCAGTGGTGTGTCCACACAATCCAAATCTATTCTGCCATAAAAAAGGAATGACATTCTGGTCTATACTACATACACCATGGGTGAGCCTCGAGAACATTATGCTCCGTGAAATAAGCCAGACACAGAAGGACAGATACTGTAGGATTCCTCTTATGTGAGGACCTACAGGAGTCAAATTCACAGAAACAGAGAGCAGAAATGTGGGTGCCAGGGGCTGGGGAGGAGGGAGTTCATGTTTAACGGGAACAGAGCTTCAGTTTGGGAAGAGGAAAAGCTCTGGAGATGAATGGTGGTGATGGTTGCACAACATTGTGAATGTATTTAATGCCACTGAATTGTTCACTTAAAAACGGTCAATTTTATGTTGTATGTATTTTACCTCACGGACAAAAATGGACTGCATTTGCTTTTCAAGAACAAGCTACATTTCTTCCTGTTCTTGGTCTTTTCCCTCTCATTTGCCTGTAGAAATTGGCCCTTTGTAGAGAACCCTGTGGGTGTGAGGCCTGGCCCCAAGGGCACGGAGCTCCACAAAAGTCTGTTCAAGAAACACAATAAATCTGAATTGCTCTTGAAAGCTTCACAGTTTGTTTTCCCAGAACTGAGAGCCTAGGACACTCGGAACAAGATGCTCCAGGACAGGAGAGGCCCTGGAGGCCCATCAGCCCCCAGCTGTTGCAGGCAGTGCGGCTCCAGCAGTGACTGTGAGAAACACTACGCCCTAGAGCAGTGATGGCGAACCTATGACACGTGTATCCCCTCTGAACTCATTTTTTTGGTTGATTTTTCTTTGTTAAATGGCATTTAAATATATAAAATAAGTATCAAAAATATGTCTTTGTTTTACTATGGTTGCAAATATCAAAAAATTTCTATATGTGACACGGCACCAGAGTTAAGTTAGGGTTTTTCAAAATGCTGACACGCCGAGCTCAAAAGGTTCGCCATCACTGTACCTAGGGTGTCACTCCCCACGGGGGACACACTCGGCCACCGCCCACCACACAGAGGAGGCCGCTTGTGATGGCGCTTCCACAGTTCCCTCCCCCCAAACTCCACGGGACCCCTCCTGGTCTCTGTCGGAATCACCATGGGATTTGGAGAAGGCTCCCCTTGCACGTGACTCAGCCAAATATTTTCAGAGAAAGCAGCAGAATAAAGAATGCAGCAAGAGAAGTTAAGCAGGAGTGTTCACAGTGGGGAGAGGCATTGACTAAAAGCACGAATTTAGAGAATTTTGTGGCTCCCTCAAAATTACACAACTTCTTAGACTGCACCCTCCAGTCTCATCTCCAGCCTTCAAAGGAGGTTGGGGAGGATAAAAGGAAAAGGGACTACAGAGCGGAAAAGCTGTAGCAAAGAAGGAAGGTTTGAAATGCTGAGAGTCTGAGAGGGGAGGCTGGGGACTCACATGGTGCCTCCAGGGGGCCGGCTGACTCTGAGCCCAGGAGCCCTTTCAAACACCTGCAAATGGGTGTGGTGCCTGGAAGGCCTGGCCCCCAGCCGAGGGCCAGCCAGGTCCTCTCCAGGTACACAATCATTTCTTCAACACCCACAGCTGTGCCCGGCTCAGAAGGGCAGGAGGGGCTCTGAGTCTCGGGACCTCATCACCGGAAGACCTGACCCAAGGGTGGAAAGGAGGGCACGCCGATGGAAAGTGGAGCTGAAACGTCCATCAGAAAACCCGTCTCCAGCGATTGGAACGTAATGCTCTCCCGTTGACTGTGCTTTGAATGTGACAGCTGGTAAATGTGCTCGCGCTCCGAGGCCCTGCGGCAGGGGTTTGGTCGGGTACCCCGAGGCTGGCGATGCAGTGGGGAGAGAGCAGGAGAGTTGGGATGATCTCAGTGGAGTTGCCCAGTGACCTTTCACACACTTTACTGAGACAGGTTTTCTGTCCCTGCCGTGAGCCACGGGTGTCCTCTTAGGACTGGGAGGGGCAGGGAGCAAGGAGCTGTGGAGGGGCGCTTCCCAACTAAATGGGGACAAATTGGCACTTGCTCTGCAGAGACAGGCAGCTAGACTCAGGGCGGAGAAGTGCTCCAGGACCGGTGGTGGGTTCCCAGGCCCCTGGCCCAAGGAGGGGGGGGTCAGAGTCAACTGGCACTTGCACCTGGGAGTTTGGTGAACAGGGACGCTGACAAGTGATGGGAAGTAAGAGAAGGAATAGAACAGAGGTCCTCAAACTACGGCCCGCGGGCCACATGCAAATACAAATATTGTATTTGTTCCCGTTTTGTTTTTTTACTTCAAAATAAGATATGTGCAGTGTTGCATAGGAATTGTTCATAGTTTTTTTTTAAACTATAGTCCGGCCCTCCAACGGTCTGAGGGACAGTGAATTGGCCCCCTGTTTAAAAAGTTTGAGGACCCCTGGAATAGAAGCTGTAAGAATGGAATTCATGCCTCCAGGTCTATTACCCAAAAGTGACTGGTTGGAAAGCCATTGCTCTATTTAAAGATGATCTTTTCTAAAAAACAAACAAAGAAACAAACAAAAAACTGACTAAATGTCCCTAGGCTAGGGAGCATGCTTGAGGAAAGACTAGCTGGGGATATCACCCCCCAGCCCAAGGGCAGCCTGGATCACCCAGAGATGGTCTCCAGAATGAAGAAGGACTGGGCCAGGCTTAGGGAGCAGTGTTCTCAAACGTTGGGGTGCATCAAAAATCTCAGGGTGGGGGCAGCCTCAGCCCCACAGACCCTGATTCTAATCTGCATTTAGAAGAAGATTCCAGGTGATTCCGAAGCAGCGGTCTGGGACCACTGGTGGAGAGAGAAACTCTGCCCATGGTTCTCTGAATTGACCAATCTTGTTCAGATGCAGCGGCTTGCTGCTCAGCCGTGAGGAGGTGAGAAAGGAGGGTTAGATGCAGCCACGTGGCCCTGCCAGGACGTCTACCCCTCCAGGGTACCGACCGAGCCGTTCAGGAAGCACGAGGTCAGGGGCACGTGGCCCGAGCTGCCCACGGTTTCTGTGCAGTTGATGTCTGTCATCTATAACCCAGTGGGGCATGTGATCTGAATGGCTTCATCACAAGGTGATGTTAACTACAACTTGTCAAGATACATTGTGAAAATGTATCATCTCTGGGGAGTGGAGATGAAGTCAGCACTGCTGACTGTAACTCGGATGCAACTGGAAAAGGCATAGCCTGTGCTTGCTGAACCCACTATCAAGATACATTGTGAAAATGTATCATCTCCGGGGATTGGAGATGAAGTCAGCACTGCTGACTGTAACTTGGATGGAACTGGAAAAGGCATAGCCTGTGCTTGCTGAACCCACTTTATAAGCCCCCGACTCCCATGCACATTTCTCTGACTGTGTTTCTGTCTACTGTGTGTGTTTTTATAACAAAATATAGAAATCACTTAGGCTGACACTTGCCCCAACTGGGAGGGTGGCTGCTCATCAGATAAGCAAGAAACACTCTAACGTGTCACATTAACAATATTAAATACTTATACAACCGTGTTTGTTTATTGTATCATATAAAAGTTTTATTTTGCAAGGGATTGAAAATTAAAAACAAAAAAATCAAAAAATAAAAGCGGAACTTTACCACGGATAGTTCAAGAAACACTGCTGTAAATGCAGTTGCGCAGACAGGATGGGAAAAGGGCGTATGAGTGTGTGTGGGTGTGTGTGAGACAGAGAAGGGAGGGGGGAGAAAGAGAGGTCAAACGCAAGGGGAAAGGGATAAAACTGCTCCTTTTCAGCAATAAAAACACTATTGTGTTGGGTAAGTATATATTGCATAGTTTCCATGATAAACAAAAACATCTGTTTCCATTCGGGTCGAAATGAGAACAAACCTCTGCCCTTTCCGGGGCCAGACCTCCTGCCTGGCCAGGGAGCTCCGGGCCAGCACTAAGGGCGGCTCTCAACCCGGTCAACCCACCTGAGACCCACCGCCCTCACAGTGCCAAAGCCAACAGACCCCGAAGCCGCTGCCCCTCCCTCCTCGCCCTCGGCTGCATGCCGTGCGCATGGAAACCTTTGGCTCACAGCGAACCCTACCAGAGGGCTGTGGTTCACTGAGACGCCCAGCACCGCAGAGCCTCGCTTCCGCTCCCAGGCAAAGGCCATTCTCTTCTCTTTGGAATCAACCGTTAGTGTTCTTTTTTTCTGCCACAAAGTGACGGCCCGGAGTCCTGCTTCCTGCAGGGAGTACCGATGCAGAGAGAGGCCTTCATGCTTATGATGAGAGGGGCCCTTTACGAACTTCATTCAAGTGAGACAGTGCAGGGGGGTGATGAGTGGCCTGGCAGGTGACCGCGGACCTTCAGGCACCGCTCAAGAGCCACGGAACTTAGAGCTGCTGGGCCTGAGATTGTTCTCCGCCTCAGCTGTCACCACACAGGGCCAGCGGAGGTGCCGACCCAGGAAAATGTGTGCAAACAGCACAAGCAGGCTGTCCCCCTTTGCCTGGATCCTAAAGGGTGGGCAAGGCACAGACAAATAGTGTGGGGTTTGTCACTGCACAAGCAGCTCCCCAGGAGGACGGACTGCACTAAGGGGCATGGTGCTCCCCAAAACACAGCCCAGTGTCCACGGGGCCCTCACAACCAATACCAGCACAAGGTGTCCCTCACACACTCTCCAACACAAACCGCACTGCCTAACAAGGCAACTGTTGTTTTTACTGTGTTTAATTCCAAAGGAAAGGAGACTTTCATGGCTAGCTGGGCCAGTGGTCCCCCAGGACACATTGGAGAACCACCTTCCCCCATCCCACAGCACACACACCTCACCCGCTCTCACACACACCTCACACACTCACCTGTTCACTCTCACCTGCCCACACTCACCTGCTCACTTAGGCATGTGTGCTCGCATGTGTGCACACACACATGTACACACATATGTACACATGAGGCCAACAGTCCCACAGGACACATTGGAGAAATCACCTTCCCCCATCGCACAGCACACACACCTCACACACTCACCTGCTCACTCTCACCTGCTCACACTCACCTGCTCACTTAGGCATGTGTGCTCACATGTGTGCACACACACATGTACACACATATGTACACATGTGCACTTTTTTACCCAACAACCATTTGCAGCGAGAACAGCTGGAAACGTCTGTGCTGAGTATGAGCACTTTCTCGAGAGCAATTGCACGTTGGCATTTGTGCTGTTTCGGAGGGAGGGCCCTCCAACAGCTAAAAGCTCTGTGCCCACCTCCCTCATGTCACCTTCCAAGGAGTGACGGTCAGAGGCCAGGGTGGTCTCTTCAAACAAGGAATCAAGCCAGGACAAGACAGGACAGAAGGACACGCACACCACAACGGTGGACGCACGATGGAGACGGCGTTAGGTGACCTCGCTCTTTGGGAGACCACAATATCTCAGAGACCGTCATTTGCACAGTGACAATGTCTCCTCTTTAAAACCACTCAGAGGTCACCTCTCCTGAGCGAGCATTTGAGAGGCCGCTGTGGCTACTTCTCCGCCTCCCGCAGTTCCCTCAGCGCAGCTTGGAGGAGGCGCTGAAGCCTCCAGAACATGGTGGGGGCTGTTCTCTGGGGGCTGCCTGGGTCTGCACACTCCTGCACGGCCTCCCGCAACTGCCGCTGGAGCTGGAAGGAAATGGCAGAGCTCTGGAGAGTCGAGGAGAACCAGTGTCGGAATATTTTGTCACAGACGACCTGAGGGGAAGGACAGGGAGACATTCATTTGGGGAGCGCATCCCCTTGAGAGCCCGGAGCCCGCAAGTGGTCCTTCCATAGACCTCAGCTCTGCTCCCACACCCCCAAGGGCCTTTGGGAAGGGTCTTGCAGACTCCAGTAGGTACCTTCCCTTCTGGAAATTAAACACTCAGCCTCACGAATAAACTTTGCATCAGGGAGAAGGCTACCTCATATCAGATAGAAAATTCCACCTCTGGCCTCAGAGCAGAGTACATTTCCAAAGATGAAGGGAGCAGGAAGTCACAGGCAGTAACTGCTGCGTAAGAAGCAGCCCCAGGGAGGACCTGAGAATAGTCGCCCTCCCCTCTATCACCACATTGCTGAGGTTGGGCATTCTTAGCCATAAATTGGTACAGTAACAGTGATAACCAGGACAGGGTGTCCTGAGGGTCCAATGACATGTTGGTGAGAAGTAGTATGCACATGTGATAGCACCTTGAGGCTCAGGGGAGAAAGGTGGTAAGGGCCTTTTTAGGAGCCTTTAAGATGGTTTAGTTTAAGCCATTATCTTGCGGCCATTCATTCTAACCAGGTATGGAATTCACTGATGCTGGAGCTCTCTTTACATTCTCAGTTTACACCTCCTGTGTGTTGCACAGCTTTCTGTTTCCTCTCTACTGGGAGAACTGGACTAGGAGCAGCATAATTAACACAGCTTCCTTTTTCTATATCACGCTTTATATTAGCCTCATTTAACAAATGCCTCCATTTTATGGAGCTGCTGTCTCACAGAAACAAATAACAACTTCTGTCTCCCAGTGCCTGCAAGGGCAAGGATTCTTTTTAAAAACATTCTCTTGTTTCTTTTTTTGAATTGATAATACATTTTCATGTGCAAAAATGTACAATGTCCCAAAAGACAGACTGCACTCTTAGTCTCCATCCCGGTCCCAACAGCCAGACACTGAGCTCTGGCTCTGAGAGACGACCCCCTCCTTGACTCTCCTTCTCGAGAGAGTCTATGCACACACACAAGCCTGTGCGTGCAAGTCTTTCTCCTTTAGTTTCCATAAATGGCGGTATATAATGCTTGCTGTCTTATGGCTTCCATTCCCACTTAGCCAAATATCAGGGAGAGCCTTCCAAGTCTGTTCATATAAGGATACTAGAGGCCCGATGCACGAAATTCGTGCAAAAGTAGGCCTTCGCAACCTCGGCCGCCTCAGCTGCTGCCTTGCAGCCCCACCCACTGGTCATTCCAGAAGGTCGTCTGGAAGGCCATTTTGGAAGGTCGTTCCGCCATCCGGTCTAATTAGCAATTAGCTCTTTATTATATAGGATACCATTAGTTTCAATGGCTGTCCCTTAAACTTGTGGATGTATCATAAATTACTTAATTAGTTCCCCATGATGGAAATGTAGGTTGTTTACTAACTTTTGCTATTATGAACAATACTGAAATAAATACCTTGCATATATGTCACTTTTGTGAGTGATTAAATTTCTAGAAATGAGATTTCTGGGCCAAGGGGTATGTGCATTTTTTCTTTTGATACATCTTGCCAAACTGACCCCCATAAAAGTTGTACTAAGTTACACACTCACAGCAGTGTGCAATGAGAATGCTCCTCTGCCCCATGCCCTCGCCAGCACGTGTGTTATCTTTCATTTTTGCCAGCTCATGGGTGAGAAGGTTTCATTTGCATTTCTTATCTGTCAGGTTGAAAGCTATTTCTGCTTCCCTTCCAGTGAATGGTCAATTGATATCCTTTGCCCACATTTCCACCAGGTGTTGAACTTTTTCATATTAATTTGTAGATGTTCTTTATATTATAAGGACCTTTGCCCCTTGCTTAGGTTGGTTTCCTATGGAGCGGACTCTAAGAGGGAGGTTTGCACGCGGAGATTTATTGAGGGGCATCCTTGGGGACCACACTTCCACACTGTGCTTTGCAAATGCCCCACCACCACTGACCAATCACAGGACACTTCCCCAGGGATGTGCCAAAGAAGCTCTGCTGGGCAGGGACAATCCTGGGGATACTCTCGGAGCTTCAGAGGCTAAGGGATAAGGATCACCACTTGCCTCGATAGATCTCTAAGGGCCCTTTATATATGAGGTGGGACAAAAGAAGGTTTACAGTTGTGAGTACACAAAACACAGGATTTATTCTTGCATTATTATTTATTAGGAATTGTATATTTTCGGTAGGAACAACCATAAACCTGCTTTTGCCCCGCCCTGTATTAGTCTCTCATTATGGGCAAAGGGCAGGTGGTTGCTGTTGTAGTGCCAATCATTTGTTCCCGCCACTGAAGCAGAGGCTTTCCCTGCAGACCCGCCTAGGGTGTGCGTGCACATGAAGCTAGAGGCTGGGACAGAGAAGAGGCCTCTGGAGGCCACATCCCTACTGCATGCTTCCCACCCAGAGCTTTTGTCTGGCCTGGTCCAGGAATTCCAGATTCACAACCACTGCCAGGTCTCCCAGAACAGTCCTCCTTTGTTGCCTGACGCAGCACCAACCTCTGGCCTGCTCTGGCCCAAGCCCACATCGCCAGGTCTGCATCCTGCATTCTGGCACACTGGTCTTTTGGGTTGGAGGATGGTAGGGAAGAACAGCTACAGAAAAGTGAGTGGGGTAGTGGGTTGGATAAGTGAATAAGAAAGCAGGAAAGTGGAGGTGAGGCAAGGGCACAGACATGATTGAACACAGGCAACCAGGTGGTGGGCCCAGCTTCTCAGCCAGGGGCTCTTCCTGGTTGAAATCAACACCTATGAGCTCAGGCTCAGCCACGCCCACCTGAGAGCCTCAGGGGAGGGCTGAGGGCAGATAACTTCTGCCCAAAGAAGAGAGAGTGTTCCCACTGATGGGGTCTGGAGCCCTGCTTTTGGGACCTCCCGGACTCTAGACCCTATCTGAGAGCCTGGACCCAGCATCCTTCCTATTTATTTATCACTGATTCCTGGACTTGGGACACATTCTCTCTCCTTCTATTACCCACCTGCTGGCCCTAACACATGCCTATCAGGATTGTGGTGTCTGTCCAACCTCTCTAATTTGGACAGTTTCTCAGAATGGCTTTGCATTCTTTTTATTCTTAGTACTCATTCTGAATGTGGA
>NW_005355584.1:5822515-5826596 GCF_000412655.1 Myotis brandtii
GGGGAGGGGGCAGGGACCCAAACCAGGCTGACTTTGCTGGGAGCTGTATCCGTTGGACCTCATGGCCAACAACTTCATGGGGCAGACAACAAAGAATGAATGACCACCACCTCCCACCATCCCCACCCTTGCAGCACACATCAGGCCCTGGGGGCACAGGGCGGGGTGCTCCAGAGAGGGTCTTGCTGCTGCTTACCTGCAGGTTGCTGTTGACTCTCTGCGCGCCACACTTGTTGACTCTGAGATCGCACTTTGAGAAACAGTCAAAGAAATTGCAGTCCTCATCTCCCGTGCAATTCTGCTCGAGAATTTCCCTCATTTTAGGTTCAAAAAAAGCCATGTCCACATCGATAGCCACGACCTGTAACCAAACAGCACAGGGTAATTAAGGGGGCACTGGGCTCAGCACAGAGGGAGCCTGGGCAACACCTCCATCTCTGTGTTCCCGAGCCGGGGTCACAGAGCTCTGCAGCCAGCGGAGCCCAGGCCATGCAACTGGCATAGATCCTATCGCAAGGCTTTCGCTTTGAGAAGGACCTTTGCTGTCACTAGCGAAAGCCTAGGATTTGGGACTGTGCAGAGAGCATCCCTTTTTATCTTTAAATGTTTCTCAGCTTTAAAAGTAGCATCTCTAAAATGTCTTAAAAACGGATGACTCCCCCTACTTGCTTTACTACTTTGGTCTCTGGCCTTCAAGGGTCAAGATTACAAAGCAGTGAGAGACAGGTCATCTACCCCCTTGAATATAAGCAATGAAAGGAAACTATGTTCAAGAGGCACGTCTGTGGGTGTGAAAATGAGGCCGACTGTATCTAGGTTGTCTACCTATGGCATCTCTGTTACCTGGCTTGCAACTGACTATTTGGATAGACATGTGGGGGGAAATGACAGCGCCAACGTTCTCAGATTAGGGTTGATATGTGTGGAGTCTGATCCAATATCATCAGACACTACATCCCATTGTCAGCATAAGAACTGTGACCCCTGGAATCTCTTTATCTTCTTGGCTTCAAACCAAAGAGGCTTCAAAACAAGAAAAATATCTAAATTATGCAGATTTCCTTCACCACCTGAATTTTAAAAAAAAAAATGAGCTCAAACCTGTGAAAACCTGGAGTTGGCCCAAATCAGGCAGTTTATAGCTTCAAGGTATTAAACAGCTTTTAAGACTTGATGAATTTGAGGGAGTCTGTGGCATTTCACAAGCCTTCACAGGTCAACGTCAAAACATCACCCCTTCCTTCTCCCATTGGTAGCATCTCAAGAAAGGGTTCATTTGTTTTTGTTTCTCATTCAGGGTTGATGCCAAAGGCAATAAAGTTTCTTGGGGAGTATTTCTTGAGGAGGGAAAATAATTTATTTCAAAATATGGAGAGAATAATGAAACAAACAAATAAACAAAAAACAGGGAGCTTTTTTCCTTGTTAAGAGCTTTGCCTAATTACTAATTCATGCACAGCAAACAGAAATTATCATTTTAATCAGTTTTCCTGTCTCATTATTTAGCCAAAAGAAATAGCTCACTTCATTATTTGCACTGGTTAATAGACTGAAAAAGTATTAGGCTATGCTAATGATCTACAGCCTTTCTAGTGTATTATTAGGGCTACAAGACCCTTCTCTTTCTTCAACAGTTTCTGGCAATCCCCCCAGCTTCTTCTGGGGCCCCAGATGGAATTTCAGCTCCTTGCAATTTCTCTCTTTACCATTACTGATGGTTCCCTTCTCAACTCCTAGGAGAACCAGATTTATCTTTTAATTTTTGTGCATGGCATAGGATGGATCACAGCCATTATGAGCATAACTATAAATACCGAAAATAGGAACAGTGACCAAACAAATCAGAAGGCCTGCAGGAGATTTCTCAAATTGTATCAGGAGAATCCTAAAATTCTTCCTGCGTGGCGTGGCCTAACTCATGCCACCTTCAAACTTCATCCTGCGCCAGCCCAGAAAGCACCGATGAGAAGCATTTCATTCTCCACCGGGAAGCGTGGCTCTGGGGGAGGAAACATATCACCTGTTTGAAAGGAGCACTTGCTGGCAGCAGTCCGGGAGCACGAAGCAATGATGTTCCCTACATGTCCTTGTGCAACCCCGGGATAAATCAAGACCTGTAAGTGGGGACCCGGAGGAAGTGAATGACTTTGAGTCGTCAATTCTTCCCATCATCTGAGCCGCTGCAACATGGCCCGAAGGGAGGACCCGCCTGCTGGTCCCCTAGCTTGTTTCTCAAACTCAGACGGCCACATCCATCCTCAGGAGGTCTTGGGTAAAGGCGGAGAACTTGCATTTCTAACCCGTTCTCTGGTGATGTGGCTGGTTTTTACTTAAAATCGTAGGTAAAAGGAACTTCTTGAACCTCAGCCTCGTGAGGAAGGTCAGCAATGCCGGGTTCAGCACAGTGGAATCCGGTCCTTCCCTCCCCGTCCTCACCCTCGCTCTGGCAGCAGCCAGGGCTGCGTGCTGCAGGGCCGAGTGCCTCAGGCACAGCAAGTCTGGCCTGGTCAGGAGAGCAGCCAGGACTTCATTGAACAACTATCTCAGGCCTACGATGCAGGAGATGCTGGAAGGCACAATGGAGGTGGACCTTGCAAGCCAGTAATGCCCCATGTTGCTCACTCCTCAGGGAAGACCCCTCAGCGCCACCTCCTTCTAAAGCCTTTCCTGGGAACCCAGCCCAGACAGCCACTGGGTTCCCTCGACTGCCACCACTCACTCATACGCCCTCATACTTGCTGGATGAATAAACAAATTACCTCATGACAGGAAGGACGGACCCCTAACTACCCAAAGCTGGTGGTTGTGTGTGAACACTCCACGCCTCCTTGCCCAAGGCCTCAGGGTGGCTGGGTCCCCAGGACAGCTCTGAGGAGAGCCACGGCCCTTTGTGTTCATTATATAACCTTCCTGCTCACAAAGTAAGGAAGCCTCGGCCAGGACCTCAGCTCTGAGAAATAAGCCTATGAGTCCGGGGCATCCTGACTTTCACAGCTTGTCTGGCAGGAGACCTCTCTGGAACCTCCAGGAACTCCTCCCTCCCCCCAGCTCTTTCCCTCCTGCATGTGGAAGCACCGGCTTATCAGTCTCTCTGGGACAGCCAGGGACAGAGCTTCAGGACAAAGAAGTTGGGGCAAAATGCTATGACGCCCTTCACAGTGACAAAGACTTGACAGGAGAAGGGCTCTATATCGATTTCAGGCTGTTATACCGAGGCATTCCTGTGGCTGGAATAGTACCTTCTATTTGTCCCTTATGTTTTGACTGGGGTGGATGAGAGGAACCATATACTAACCCTGACAAGCTCAGGAGAGGCCTTACAAACTCAGACACCTAAAGTAACCACATAGGATGCTCTGAAATGAAAATTTTTTTTTTAACTAAAAGCAATTCATGGCGGGTAGTCATGTCCAAAAGCAGTGTTTTTCCTAACAAAAGTCAATCAGTCAATCTTTACCTTAATTGAGCCTATTATCTTTTTGCATCTAAGATAACATATCTTTGGAATGTCAAAGTAATTTTCCTTTTTTTAAAAAAATGTATATTTATTGTTGGAAGTATTACAGATGTTTCCTTTTTCTCCCCCATTGACCCTTTCCTCTGTGCACACCCTCCCCCAGGCCTTCACAGTACTAGTGTCTGTGACCATGGGTGTGCACATAACTACCCTATTGTCTGTGTCCATGGTTATGCATATAATTTCCTTTTTTTGGACCCCTCAAAGCTCAGGCACCGCTCTGCAGAGATCACAAATCCCCTCATTGTCATTGGGTTCATTGTTGTCTGTTAACTATCCTGCACCCACCTAAGTGAAAGAAGTATGTGTCTATCATTTTACTTTTTATCCAATACCAGAGGTTTCTCCACTTTGCTTTCTCCCACCTCCCTAATCTATCACCAATGGATTTCATGTAACTCACTTATGTCTTCTCTTTTTATTGTAATGTATTTTAAAAGATGCAAAACTGTCATTCTCTGGAATATAATATCTAACTATTGAGGTTTTGTCATCAGTTTGGCCCAATAAACTCATAAAAATTCTCTATAGGTTTGAACATTTCTTATGTTGACAAGAGCGTAG
>NW_005355584.1:5826642-5827690 GCF_000412655.1 Myotis brandtii
GTGGTGGGGGGGGGGGGGGGGGGGGGGGGGGGGGGGGGGGAGCTGCTCTGGGCCTTCACCTGCTGGCAGGTGCAGTGTAAGAGATGACTCATTGCAACAGGGGTGACCCCAGGCAATGGCCCCTGGGATAGAGCATCCAGATCAGATAGCATTATTGTGACACCTGGGTTTACCTAGGGAGGGGGGAGGAGAGAGTGGATTATCTTCCAATGACACTGCAGTCCCTCCTGCCACTGCAGCTCCTCCTCATTCAATTCCTCCGACACCGGAGAGGGAGCAAAAATGCACCTGCCCTGCAGAACAGTGCAGAGGCCACCATGTCCACCTGGGCAGGGTTGTCCCTGCAGGAGGCGCCCCACTTCAGTCCCTCTAGAAATCTTACCCGTGGAAGGGAAGCTAGCTAGAACCTCCAGGGAGAAAGTGCTAGAAAAATGTTGCACACTGTCATGGAGCCTGGACAGTTTAAAGACAGCATCCCCCAACTGGATTGTTGTCCAAAAGCCCCCACAGCCATCCTCCTCGTCATCCTATGTGGCCCCTCATCCCTGAAGACTGCTTTCTGCTCTCAGCAAGAGCTTGCTTTCCAGAACAGCCCCAGGGAGGACACGCCTCCCCTCTGGGGCCTGGGCTCCTGCCTTCCAGCCTTTCATTCCACCCACCCCCTGGAGTGGGGTGAGGTGCATGTGTCCTTTGAATTCTCATGAACTCAGCTTGGGCTGCGTGGGCTGTCCAGGCTACAAGGCAGCATGATGCTACATTGTGCCCCAGGATTTCAGAAATGCTCTCATTTAAAACCCTCCGTCCCCCACATGATGCGTCCACTCTCCAAGGGCACTCACCGTGAAGTCCCTCCTGATGGCAAAGTTCTCGGGCTTGACATCGCAGAGGTGGAGGCGGTGGGAGAAGTCGTTGTCGAAATGTCTCACCAGGTCCAGGAAGCTGAGGGCCATGTCGCTGACGGCCTGGGCCTGGCCCCGCGAGGCCCCGTCCAGCGGGAAGAGAGCCCTGTGATGGGGGCTGCCCGCTGCCAGGTACTCCACCGCGTAGA
>NW_005355584.1:5827743-5834352 GCF_000412655.1 Myotis brandtii
GACCTCCCCCGCCCCCAGCAGGAGCAGCTCTGCCTCCGGGAAGCCCTGGCCTCCGTCCTCGGCCTGGTCCTCCATCAGGCCGGGCGGCCGGAAGCTGGAGAAGGCCTCCTCCTTGGACTTGAGGATGACGGGGCGGCCGCGCCAGTCCGCCTGCAGCACCTTCTTGCCCCTCTCGTAGTACAGGCAGCGCCGGTACCGCAGCCTCCCCGCCACGCACAGGTCCTCGCAGAGGTCGCCCGCCAGCGCCCCGCCCTGGTAGTCCCGGCACTGGAAAGAAGGGACAGCAGGTCACAAGGTGGTGGTGGCGGGAGGGGGCAGGACAAGGGCCCAGGTTGGTCCCTGAGCTTGGGGTGCTTCTCATCAGCCCTTGAGGGGAACCCCATGAGCCCTGCAGGGTCTTTGGGAAGTCAGTGCATAATTAAATAAAAGACTTCAAAGTGCCTCATATTTATGTTTCTCAATGGGCCCAGGGCTAGGTTCTCAAAATCAAAACACCCAGAGCCCAGAAGTTGGTCTCCCGCCACTTCCACACTGCAGTCATCCCTAAGAAGCCAGTCCAGCCAGGACTTGCTAGCAGTGGTTCTCAACATTGGCTGCACATTAGAATCACCCACCCCATAACAAAGAAACAGAATTTCTGGAGGATGAGGCCCAGAAATCAGGATTTTAAAAGATTCCCAGGTGATTCTAATGTGCAGCCAAGGTTGAGAACCACGGTGCTAGACTCAGCTAGAGAGCAATGGCCACAGACAAGGCCCACCTGCCTCAGGCACACCTGGCCAGCTTCCAGTTAACAATGCCACTTTCCAACTCAGTCCAGCTGTGGGAGAGCTGAGCCTCCATCCAACTACAGGTACCAGGCTCCAGAGTTCACAGAACAGTGGTGGCTGCCTTTGAAACTCATCCATGATAGCGAAGTATGATATGGGCAAGGTAAGTTTGGGAACTGTGGTTTGGGAAAACTGAGTTGGTCCCTGGGCTCTGCCCTAAATAGGTGTGGAGCATGTTTTCAAATCTGTAATATAGGATGATAATACTGTGTCACAGGAGGCCTGTGGAGGTCAACCAAGGTCATGGGTGCAGAGGACTTGGTTATCTCAGGGAATGCTAGTTTTATCCTGGTCATTAGATGTCAGGAGCCAAGGAGGCTTCTTCCTAGAGAGATGCATCTGAGCTCACTTTTGAAAGACAAATTGCAACTCTGCTTAGCAGACAAGGAGGGGGAGGGCAGTTTCATGGAAGGAAATAGCCTGTGCCAAGACCTGGAGTTGCAAAGTAGCATGGGGTGTTCAGAGAACAAGACCAGTTCAGGGTGTGGATAGCAGGGCAGAGAGTGGGCCATTGTGTGATGGACTGGGGTGTCCGATCAAAAATGCCATTCCTGCCCTGGCCGGTGTGACTACGTTGGTTGGGCATTATCCTGTGCACTGAGGGGTTGCCATTCCATTCCCAGTTGGAACATATGCTCGGGTTGCAGCTTGACGCCTGTTGGGTGTCGTGCAGGAGGCAGCCAATAGATGTTTTGCTCTCCCATAGATGTTTCTCTCTCTTTCCCCCTCTACCTTCCTCTCTCTCTAAAAAATCAATTTTAAAACTGTAAAAACAAACAAAAAAAAAGCCATTTCTGCATCTCCACCTGGCACAAATGCTTCCTACCCTGCAAGGGTCAGATCAACCTTCCCCTGAGGCAGCCCTACCTGCTGGTGGGGATGCTCCTCTGCCCCGGGCTCTCACTGAAGGACCCACCCTTGCGCCATCCCCCCTCCTGCAGGCTTCCCGAAGCTCAGCCTTCCCTACAAAACTGTACTGCATTGATGAAATCAAATTCAAATTGAATTGAAACCTATCCAAGATTTGCCCCTGCAAATTTGGAAGGCAGTTCCAAACAGGAGTCGCAAGGTATTTTGAACAACAGTCTAATCATTGAATCTGGCATATGGCCTATCGATTTTGGAGGGGAACATTAATGTTGGCTGTTTTCTGAAGATCAGCACTTTGAGGCATAAGGGATGTGGTGTTAGGCATCGGCAAGGACAGGAAGTGGAGCGAGATGCCCAGGTGAGGTCTTAGGTCTGTGACCTCATTTATCATAGGAGACCGTTTACATTAGAGCAAAGCACAACAATGCAATTATCACACAACTGTTCTTTGCTATCATCCTTTAGGATAGGGGATTTGGGGCATTTCGGTTCCCACGCCACTTATGTAGAATGTAAACTTTGTCCACAGCAGCTATTCTGGTCACTAGTGCCAGAGTGCGTCTGCAGAGTCTTCGCATGTCTGTGCATACTAAACACAGAGAAGAGCTTAATCTAGCATTTAAAAAACAGCAAACTTACAGTATAAATTATGAGGTTACAAACTAATGAATAATTGTCATGTTAGAGACAATCATTAAATTATTTTATTTAGCAGCAGGTCCTATTGAAGTTGCTCTTTTTTTTTTTTTTTTTTTTCAAAAAAAGGTGTGTTTTTTCTATTTTGAGAGAAAGAGGAAGGGAGAGGTTGAGAGAGAAACACTGATGAACAAGAATCATCAATCAGGTTGCCTCCTGCATGCCCCTCTCCCCCCACTAGGGATAGAGCCTGCAACCCGGGCATGTGCCCTAACCAGGAATTGACCCATCAAATTTTCAGTGCAAGGGAAGACACTCAACCACTGAGCCACACTGGCCAGGGTGAAGAAGCTCTTTTTTAACTAAAAAATGAAATAAAATGTGCTTTTATTTCCTTTAACTCCATTTTAAAAATCAGTTTCCTCTGACTATGAGGAGATCCAAACTGCCAGTTTGAAGACAGGTACATTTCTGTACCCACATGTGTGTGCACAGAAAATCCACAGGTATACACTGAGGAAAAAGTCTCATTGTAGTTAAGTGGCATTATCTAATTAGTTGGACTCACTGTGTGTTTGTATTTCCTGTAGTTGTTTGGGAATATGCAAACACACATTTTCAGCATGCCCAGCTCTGCAGGAAGAGTTCTTAGTGGTTGTCGCTTAGAATCTCTCCGGCTTGTATCATGCTTCTCAAGCAAAAACAAAGCCTGTCCGTTCCAGTTTGGGAAATGGTTGACAGGTCTCGGGGGTCATGCCTAAGATCTGGGTTTTCTGTGTGTTTGGTTTTGTTTTTAAGGAGTGTTGAGTTCCTATGTGGTTAGCAATCGTCACACGATGAAGATCCTTCCCCGGCAGTGACGCTGTGCACTGCAGACTCTCAGAGCAACCGGCCAGTCTGCTGGGCAGCCTTCCTGACCCTGGACGAGCACTCAGGAGAGTAGAGTTATTCTCTGCTATAAGTCTTTCTGGGCATGCGCCCCGGATGTGCGCTAAGGCCCTGGGTTTCCATCACAGCAAAAAAGACAAGCCTGTCCTATTAAACAGGAACCCCAAATGTAGGCAACTAAGTTAAATCACATCAAGCCTAACTAGCCAAAAGGGAAGGAAGCCTCTGAATAACAGCCGTGGGAACAGTTGTGAGATGCTTTGGAAGCGATATGCTGTGGAGGGTTAAGTATACCCAGTTGTTACTGACGGTTCTCATTACTAAAGAAGCCACTCGCTGTCACAGGGTCTCTCCTATCAGACTGCACACGGTTCACCCTGGCTCCACACACACTAACTGCACAAATCAGGACAAGCTGACCCCTCTGGGGCTCAGTTTCACCATCTGCCAAATGGGGATAGTCAAAGCACAGGCCTCCCAGAGGTTGTGGAGAGGATTAAGTGAAATGATACATGTAAAACTAATCACAGTGCCTACCCTGAGAAGCAGACAGGCACCCGCAGCCCAGCCCTCTCTGCCACTGCATGAAGAACTCCACCCACAGAGTAGGAGCAGGGCGCAAGAATGACCAAGCATGGCCTAAGGCTCATCTGCCTGCATCGCCTCCTGGCACTGCTCTTTGGAACAGTCGGGCTGTAGCAACCTCCCAGGGCAGTCTAAGAGGGCATGTGGATGTCTTGATTATGGGATGAGCTGGAAAGCCGCAGTACAGAGCAGCACTGCAGTCTGACCAGGGAAATCCAAAGCTCTCAGACCCAGTGCTCCACTCCTTGGAACAAGGCCAGTTGGCTCTTCCAGGGCTGGGGAGTGCGGTGGGCTCCCTCAGGAGGTGGGGTGGCTTGGGGCTAGCAGCAGACCTGGCTCCTGGCTCCTCTGCTTCAGCTAGACTCCTCCCGCAGGCCGCAAGGCCCCTGTGCACGGGGGCCTGGGAAACCCCAGGCCTTGCCCACAACTCTGCTGCCCCTGCCAGAGAGAGAAAGAGGGCTCCCTTTGGCTCAGTTCAGTTACTCCTTCTATGCTCTGCTATTCAGAGGGAAAGCTAATGAGAGTCTGGAGGCCAGTCAGAAAACTAACAGCCTGTTTTATTACTAAGGATAAAAGCCAGGCAGAATGAATTGAAAGTGCTTGGGGAGCCCAGAGACAGGAGCTCGATTCAGCTGGAGTCCTGGGAGGCCACCGTGCCAGCCTCTGCGGGGCAGCTAGGGCCCAGCAAGCGAGGTTTGCAGACTGGGTCTTATTCAAAGCTTGTGCGAGGGTAGTGTCCTGGGTAAAAGGGAGCCAGCGTGCTGCGTGGGGCTCACATCAACAAGTCAGAATGGAGAAGGTAGGAAGAGAGGGAGAGAAAGCCAAGTCCTGATCACGTGGGAGAAACCATGGCCTCAAACAAGGCGTGCAAATGATGCTCCCCGAAAAGTCAGTTCAGGGAGACAACGGCAGGTGAACTTCAGCAAGAGGAACCTGGGATTTCACATCATTCTTTTGGTAACAAGAAAGGAGAGAGCCTCTTCAGCTTTAGGTCAGACTAAAAATGACCCCCTAGGGCTGCCATTGGAGATTTAGTGGTAGAACCACTCGTCAGAATTGGCTTTAATTTATGGGTAGAAATGCTTGGAAAGTTATGATAAGCAATTACTTAATTTATAGTAGGCTATTCATTTCCATTTGGCCTTTCCCACTTAGTCAAAGGTAGATAAATGGAAAAGTGGAATTCATCTTTTACTTTAAAAGATTATTTTCTATTATTTTTGTAAGCAGAAGTATTCTATCTTGGCCAAACTATTAATCTTCGTTCACTATAAACAGTCAATCAGCACCCCCTCCCCCCAAAAAGAAAGGAGTTTTTATATGGGTTCCTGAGAAAATCAATGAGCTCATGCAACTTAAAGAAAACTTGATAAACTTTAGTGTAACCATCAGTGGGTGGGTGGTAGATGCATGGATGCGTGGATGCATGGATAGAAGATAGGATGGAGGGAATCAATGATGTGTGTCTCATTTGCATTATGGTCCATTCATGATGACACATGTCAGACTCAATTAGGGAATATGATTTGTTTTAGCTTGTACCTTTCACTCATTATTCCTTAAATTTTTCAAATCTCACTTTTTATATAAAAAAATAATTTACTTGAAAACCTTTATGCTACCCCGTTTTGAAAACCTACAATCTCAGCCCTAGCCAGTTTGGCTCAGTAGATATAGCGTCAGCCTGGGGACCAAAGGGTCCTGGGTTCGATTCTGGTCAAGGGTACATGCCTGGGTTGCAGGCTCGATCCCCAGTAGGGGTCCTTCAGGAGGCAGCCAATCAATGATTCTCTCTCATCATTGATGTTTCTCTCTCTCTCTCCCTCTCTCCCTTCCTCTCTGAAATCAATAAAAATATATTTTTTTAAAAAACAATCCTACAATCTCAAAGGGCCCACCCATTTATAAGCAATTGAACTAAAAACTTCCCATGCGTTTCTTGAAGATTTCTTAGAAAACAGATCACTTTTCACACCAAATGCTTAGATGCTCACTGTTTGGAGAAGTGAATAAACACTTCAAAAATCAATGTAACAGGAGTAGCCGCTATCTCCACCTTTCTTGGCTTTCCTTTGGGGGATTTCTCCCTTTGTTCAAATCTCCTACAGCACATAATCTTCTGAACCAAACTGAGACTAAGGAGCAGCCAGCGTTTGGGAAGCAACTGATGAGCATCTGGGGCCCAGTGCGCGCAGACAGAACCCTGCGGTTCTGTCTCCCCTTCCCGCCCCGCCCAGCTGAGGAGCAATCAGGCCCTCCCGTGGAGGGACAGAGACTGCAGCCACTACCCCAGGACTAGGGTCCACGGGGGTCGGATCGCCTTGTGGAAGCACACTGTGCCTGGGGTCTCACGGATGCATGAGGCGAGTGTGAGGCGAGCGAGGCTTGGGGCACAGGAGGCAGGGCCCTGTTAGCGCATCGGCTCGGCGTGGTGAAGCCCAGGTTGGAAGCGCAGAACGGAGTCTGGGCCAGAGAACAGGGACCCAGGGACCCGAGAGGCATCTTGGTCCGCATCCTGGCCCCTAACCCGGCTGCCCCACACGGGATGGGCCACCAAGGGGTTGTGGGGGGACTCGGAGCCTACCGCAAACTTTCTTTAGGAGCGCGGGCTCAGGGGCGGCGGGAGAGCGGTCGGCAGGAAGACTCTTGGGACAAAGGACCAATTTTGGCGACGTGGGGAGAAACACCCCTGCGCGCCCGGAGGGCTCGGGGACACAGTGCCCATCCCACGGAGACTGGGACCTGCACATCCTGCATCCCACGACCCGGGTCCCACCCCTGCACCCGGGCGCACCTCGCG
>NW_005355584.1:5834599-5846265 GCF_000412655.1 Myotis brandtii
CACGCGAAGGGAGGGGAGGCCCCGCGGCTGGATCCCCTGCCCAGCAAGTCCTGGGGTGGGTGAGGGTGTCGGCTGGAGCACTGGGGAAGGGGGTGTGCGCTGGCCGTTCCCTGGTCCGTGCGTGCTGGACGCCCCGCTCCACCGCAGCACCCGGACACCCTTTCCGCTTGTTTTGCACCTTTCCCCCCCAGATCAGCTCTCCTTTTAAACAGAATCCGCGCAGATTCAAACTCCCTGGTCTAGACTCCTGGCTCCTCGGCCAACACATCTTCAATTCAAACAAAACCCGCCCCCCCTTCTCCTCTGGGCTGCAGCTCAGTGTCCCAAATCTAGACCCCTGGTTGCTCTCTGCCCCCTCCCCCATCTGCCTCTGTTAGATTCCTCCCTCCCCTACATCACCCCGACTTGAGAGGCCCTCCACAGGTGAGACCCTGAGCCTGCGCAGAGTCCTGGGTCCCGGACAGTTTGTGGCCACTGTCACGCTGTGGCCACTGTCGCCGACTTTTCCCAGGCAGCATCCTGAATCCTGAGTCCCCCACCCCCCTGCCCAGGCTGCCAAAGACTCCAGGGTGTCCTCTCCAGGGGAAAAAGTGCAGCACTAAACATTTCTGCTTCCTCCTGGCAAGGAGAAAGCTCTCACTAAACGCGTCTAAATCTGCATTTAGGTCTGTTGGTAACAAGGTCTCAGGGAGTGAGCTTCAATGCTCTACCCCAGCCATTACATAAAATAGGCGGGCACCTCGGCTGGCAGACCTGTCCCTGGTTCTGGTCTCCTCCCCACGCCTCCAAGTTGCTGCTCCCTGGAAGCCTGTTTCCTGCCCCCCGCCCCCCCCCCCCAGTCCTGGTGGGTGGTGCACCCGGAGCTGTCCCAGCTGAGGGCTTCTGCAAGCGCAGGCCCAGGGCCCCTGCCACTCACTCTGCAGGAGCTTATTCTGGCCTGTTAGGTGCCAGCTCATGGGGTCACACTCGCACCTGCGCTGTACCTGGATTTCACATATCCATTTCTGAGTGTGGGGACAGCAGGAATTACTCTGGCCAGGATGAAGCATTCTGTCAGTCTCCCTAGGAACTAGCTTCCTAATCTTGTCTGTTCTGCAGTCACTGGTTTAACTTCAAGTTTCATGACTCAATGGTAGAGGTCTCCAGAAATTGTGAAACACCACACTAACAAGGAACACTCTGGGCACACCTCGGATATTCCCTAATGCCACGGACACTGGGATTTGGGGATCACTCCACCAACAGCAGTAATGCCTGTCCCTTCCCATTGACCAGCCCTCCAACTCCAGGGCACACCCAGCTCCAACCCCAAGCACCACGTGGGAATATCGTTCTAGGCACTGTTCAGACTTGGTCATCTCATTTCCAAATGGTTGTGAAGCACAGAAGGCATCTTAGAACAGACACTGCTTTCAAATCCTGACTCGATGGTGTAAAGGTGATTGATTCCCTTTCTCCAAAATGTTATGGGGGAGGGGCACAAATAGGAAGGAGGATGAGATAAACAATTGTAAGCATTTATGGTTTCAAATCTAAGAATAAAAACAGGGGAAGCAGAACTTGAAATCAAAGTCAGGATTTGCAAAGTGAGTTACTTGTGTAAGTTTTAAAAATGTTAATAATCACACTTCTTTTGGCATTTTTTAAAAATTTTTTTTTTTAATGATTTCAGAGAGGAAGGGAAAGGGATAGAGAGAGATAGAAACATCAATGATAAGAGAGAATCATTGATCAGCTGCCTCCTGCACGCCCCACCTTGGGGACCAAGCCCGAAACCCTGCCATGCGCCCTTGACCGGAATCAAAACCAGGACCCTTCGGTCCACAGGCTGACGCTCTATCTACTGAGCCAAACCAGCTAGGGCTCTTTGGCATTTTAAAAAGAAAAGTATACAGAAGAAAATGATAAGCCCACATTGAAGAGAGCCTTCGAACATCCAGCAATGTTTTAGTACAGAAGTCACGGTCCTCTCCGGAGCCGAAAGCAAACCCCTGGGAGGCAGGACCTGTGCACGACCTCCTGCTATGCGGGTTGCACACTGCAGGAAGCCAGGAGAGGCGGGTGGGGCTGAAGTCCACCAGAGCCCAGCTCACCAAGCCCTTTACCTGGGGGTGGAGGCTCATGGGGCGGGGGGAGGGGGCGGCGAGGAGCCTTTTAAAATTATCTGTCCAAAGAGGGCTTTTTTGGGGAATTCACAGGATGGTGACTGATAGGCCAGCTGGTAAAATCTTTCCCTAGAGCAGCAAAAAGATAAACAAAAACATCATTACATTAACAACATTAACATCATTACATGAAGCTTTGGCTTAACAAACAAAGAAACAGGACTTTGGTCTCATCTCCCAGGAGCCCTAGTTGCTGCGTGTTGGTGCCAGCAGCCTTGTGGGCCCGGTCAGAGTAAGGGTATGGGTAGAGCTGGGAGAGTGGCCTGGCCAGGTTCGGGCTTCACATCAGTTGATTTGAATAGGCTTTGACTCCTTAAAAAAAACTATGAAATTCAGGAACTACTTCCCCCTACTCCCTAACGCAAACTATGAAAAGTGAAGTCTATTACTAGAAATGGCTGAGTGCGATGATCCCTCCAATCATACCTAATTCACACAAAAACTCTATGGCAGGTTTCCCTTGTTCTGAAGGTGATGGAAATTTAGGTCTGTAGAACCGACAGGGAACGCCCTGTGAGCAGATGAAAGGCACCCTGTGCTCCAGGCCGGAACCTATGCCCCACACCCAGGTTTCAGGCAGCTACCGCAACAGAGCAGAGCAAACATACCACGTAGTCAGGGTTGTCTGTTTTAATTAGCACATAGACTAGACTGTTTATTCATTGATTTCTTCCATTAGACAAGAGGCTGGAGACTCTGTCTTGTTTCATGTTGTAATCCCAGCACCTAATCGGAAGAAATGAGAGGAAGATGCAGTCTAGCCTTTTCTCTGAAAGATCAGAAAACTCTGAGCACCCTGTGGAATTTTTCTTGACAATTCTTCTTTTAACACATAAATATTTCTTTCTGATTTCCCGAGGCTACATTGAACAACGCAGACACATCACTGGGTTCCGAATATGTTTGAACATATCTTTTGGATTCTGAACTAATAGGTTGACAGTTGAACTTGTTGCTGAGAACAGAATATGAATATTTTGCTTGTAGGCCATTACTGGAAGAAAAAGTATAATTCTGTAGTTTTCTGATCCTGATGATACCAAATAGCTTTACTAAAGCTTGGTTCTGCTACATTTCTAATATACGTCGAGCTCATAAAAATATTTTTCTTTCTACAAAGACTGACAACAAACATACCTATGCTTGTACGTACTTAATATGTTTTCATACATTAGCTCACATCATTCTCCCAGCACCCCACCGAGGGTGAGTGTTATTACCTAAAACCTCACAGAGAAGGGCATGGCCTTTTGTATCTGATCTGTTAGTAGGAGGGACAGGTTAGAGGCCCACTCACCTGCTTCTAGGTTGATGCTCTGATTCCTCTTTCAAAGCTGGGATTTCCCACTCTAGAAGTGAGAGCTTGAAATGTACACATGTCACAATCAATGATTGAAATAACCTGCCACAAGCCAAGAACATTTCAAACGTTTGTCAGCCTTACCAGTCGTTTGTCATCCAAGAACAAGATTTTAAGTCGGGCTTAGCTTTCCTGGGATGTTGCCCATCCCAGCAGTGACTACCACATCTGCAGGGTGGTGACAGCTCAGGAAAGGGGCAGCTGCCTTTCAGAAGGAGGCTTGTTTCTGATCCCCTGTTATGGGGTCATGGGGCGAGGGAGAGTAAGCCTGAAGAAAATGAGGGATAGCCAATGTCCCCTCCCCACTCAAAAAATGTCTCTACTCACATTTCACAGGGAAAGGTTAACTAGCATCATTTGGGTTTTACTTCATCATTTGTCTTAAGTGAGATCAGTCCTATTTATAAATGAGGGTTTTGTTTGGAGGGGAAGGAGAAGTTATTTCCTAGTCTGGGAATAGCCCGGGTGGGCGTCCAGGTGTAGTTCCCTCTGGGATCCTTCTCCGCCAGAGGCCAGGGTACCAAGAGGGCTGGAGGCAGGAGCTAGAATGGTAAAAACATAACAGGCAACAACAAAACAATGACTGGCTTCTTTTGCAGTCTTGCTTAGAGTACCCAAATCATCCAGTTTGTAAAGCTCAATACATGTTTACTTACCTCATTTAGGAGAATTAGCATTTTTGAAGAACATGGGCAAAGTTGTCCAACAGTGTGTCTACAACACAATTTATGACAGCAACGGGTTGGAAGTAACCTACACGTGTATGGTGGGGATGGTTCATTAAACCATGAGTGGAAAAGGTTATACTGCCCTCAAAAACTGTGACGTGAAGTGCATGTTGATGGGACACGTGTTATAGGGGGAGTCACTACAGTCTTTCTGTTCCTCTAACGCAGTGGTTCTCAACCTTCCTAATGCCGTGACCCTTTAATACAGTTCCTCAAGTTGTGGTGACCCCCAACCATAAAATTATTTTTGTTGCTACTTCATAACTGTAATTTTGCTACTGTTATGAATCGTAATGTAAATATCTGATATGCAGGATGTATTTTCATTGTTACAAATTGAACATAATTAGAGCATAGTGATTAATCACAAAAACAATATGTAATTATATATGTGTTTTCCGATGGTCTTAGGCGACCCCTGTGAAAGGGTCGTTCGACCCCCAAGGGGGTCGCGACCCACAGGTTGAGAACCGCTGCTCTAACGCCTCTGCTGTGTGTTGAGGTTGGCCAGAAATCTTCGCACAAAATGAATTACCGGTTCCTTAGGGGACTGGCCTCTGTTTATAAGCCCCTGGGGTTTCTAACCGAAGTAAAGTTCTAACCTTTTTCTGGCCTCCTTGCTTGTATTTCAGCTCCAGACACAGCTGCCTGTTGGGCGGTCCCCCTGCCCGTGGGGAGGTGGGAGTAGCCACCCTCATGCCCACCTTTGTCCCTCTACCCTGCGCCCTCTTTGCCGGAGGCACTCATCTCACACACAGCTGGGTTCGTGCGCATGCGCGCACAGAGAAGCCTGCTTCTCCAGCCTGTTCTATTCCGTGGGGAGAATAGCACCACGTAGGGAGAAAAAAAATGTATCATGCTATTTGGCCTTGAAACACAGGGGCCCTTAGGAAAGGGTGACATTCCAGAATTTGTTACTTCCCTTTTGGTAAACAACATGCAACTGTTTGCGGAGAGGAGCGATCCACTGTGAAGCTTACCTGAAACCGTCTGCAGCCCCAACTGCTCACCTAACGTGGCACTGGGTCCAACTACGAAAGGAGAAGGCCCCCAGCTCTCTCCTGGGGCTAGGTGCTTAAAGTCCGAAAAGCCTCAATGCTGTGGATGCAGCTGCTTTGTCAAATAAACATCCTAAAAATGCTGATAGCTCTGGAATTAGATTCTCCTTACCAAGGTTTATTAAATGTCAGCACATGAGAAGCCAGAGTGTCAAAACACCCCCACTTTCTCTCACCTCCATTAATCTCTCCAAGTGCTGCTGAAAGTACTTGTACCAGTTAATTTATGCCTCACCTACCGAGGGACGCGTTGGTTGCTTCTAAGTGTTGGCAATCGTGAATAAACCTTATGTAAATATCCACTTGCAGATTTTTGTGTGGACATAACTCCTTTGGTTAAATACCAAGGAATGCAATTATTATAGATCATATGGTCAGAGTATGCTTAGTTTTGTAAGAAACTGCCAAAATGTTTTCCAAAGTGGCTGCACCATTTTGCATTCCCACTAGCAATGAACGAGAGTTCTTATTGCTCCACATCTTGGCTAGCATTTGATGCCAATGTTTTGGACTTTGGCCATTTTAATAGGTGTGCGTTTATATCCCATTCTTGTTTTAATTTGCAGCACCCCGATGACATATGATGTTGAGTGGATTTTTCGATGGGCATTGTCAGGGCTTATGATGGCACAAAAACTCAAAACTATTTGTTGAAAGTACTTAAAATCATGTTATTCTGGATATTTCATGAAGAGCATTTAAATAATCATCACGGCGAAAACTGAATTTGTGGGGCTTGCATGCAGTTAATTTCTGGTTGGAGGTTGCTTTTATGCTGATTTAATTTTAGGAGAGTGCCACCATCCTGTCTGTGCTTTAGGCACGCACGGTCCTTCCTGGCCCTCTCAGTCCTCACGTGCTGTTAGCAAGTCCTATGTGTGGAAACTTGGGCTGACCCACCTTTTGGCTATTGTGACTAATGCTGGGGGCTAGGTGCTTAAAGTCCGAAAAGCTCTGGAATTAGAGGGTCCTTCCTGGCCCTCTCAGTCCTCACATGCTGTTAGCAAGTCCTATGTGTGGAAACCTGGGCTGACCCACCTTTTGGCTATTGTGACTAATGCTGCCATGAACATGGGTGTATAAATATGAGTCCCTGCTAGAATACCTCAGGAGCTAAAAGAAAATATCAGGTGCTCATGAAAGAGAGGCTTCTGATGAAGCATGGCAGCTTCTGTGACATCACAAAATGGATTCTCTATAAAGCACAATGATGGCTGTTCTGATCGCAACTAACGTATCTTAGGCCAACAATGTCTTCTTAAAGTTACAACAACTGTATTGTGCATGCTTGCCAAGGTACAGGATTACTCAAGAAGAAAACCTCACACAAAAAAATGCCAGTCAGCACGAGGACTCGAGTAACTCTAACAACAACAAAAAGTTGCCCTTCATCACACAGACCAATGAACTCCGCATCCTCTTCACCTAATTCCCTCACGTTGCCTCCCTCCAACACCATCTCACTTTCCAGCCAAGTTCTTTCACTCCATCATGTCATTTTTTCCCTTATTCACTCACCCTTTCTGCCAAATGCACTTGCCCCTTTACTTTTACATATTGCACTTTTAATGGGAAAGAGTTGCTTAGTTGTCCAAAAGCCTGATGTGCCCCTAGACATCATTACTTCCTCAGGCTTCAAATCCCAAGAGGGCGGGGAAGGTCCTGGCTTCATTGACTTTGAGTTGGGAGCTTGCCTGCATTTCCTGCTCCTCTGACAGAAGTGGACGTGTGAATGTGACTATGGGAATCAGGGTGAGGGTCTGGCAGCAGGTCCCCCTATCTCTGCTCCCCTCCGCCCGCCCGCCACCCCCCAAGCAGCTCTGTGGCTTCTGTCCCATCAGAGGGTGAGCATCTCATTAGCATAAACAGCCAGCCTGCGTGGTTACCTGCAACCAGGAGGCAGATTTCTGGGTGTTCTCTCTCCCCCACCCCACAACATGTAGTGTTTCCAGTCCTCCTGGCTGCTGACATTTCTGGCCGCTCTCAGAGCTTAGTCACTTTCAGTGCTAAACAATAGCCTCTTTCTGGGCAGAACAGAGTCCAGTCCTGTTTAACATTAGAACTCCAGAGTTCATTTACAAATTCTCTCTTTCTTGGCTCAGGTCAGCCTCCGAACAGAACATCTGCACTTGGGAGGGTGTGTGATCTCTTTTCTCTGTATTTCTTAGTCTCCCTGCTTCCCTACATACAAATAATGATGGTTTTATTGTCACCCTTCCAATCCTCATGTGTTTAATTTTTTTTAATCTCCAGTCAATATTGCTTAGAAGTTGAAGCAGTAAACATCCATGTCTTGTTCCTACATTATTTGTTTTCCCATGACTAAAACAAATGTCTTATTTGCATAACTGGAGAAAATGTGCACCTGGCATTGGGAGCTTTGAGGAATTCTGCTGTAATGGGGACCTTGCTGATACCAATCATTTAAAGTTCATGATAATCATCTGTAAAGTTCTACCTGCTATTAGCTCTATAATTTTATTATATTTGTTTATTTTTTGTTAATCCTCACCAGAAGATATTTTTCCCATTGATTTTTTTAGAGAAATGAAAGGGAGGGATGGAGAGAGAGAGAGAGAGAGAGAGAGAGAGAGAGAGAGAGAGAAACATTAATGTGAGAGAAACACGTCCATTGGTTGCCTCACACACGCGTCTGGACCCAGACTGGGGATTGAACCTGCAACCCAGGTACACGCCAGGAATCAAATCCATGACCCTTTGGTGCACGGGCCGATGCTCTAACCACTAAGCCAAGGCTTCAATTTTATTTTTTAATTAACATACAGTAGAATTGACTTCTGAGTGAGCCAGTGTACCAGTTTATGAACTTTAGCACATGTACAGATCCATGTGACCATATATACAGAAGAGTGCCATCACCCCAAAAATACCCTCGTGCTGCCCCTTTACAGCCACCCTTCCTCCACCCCTACCCTGGTAATCACTGGTCATGTCATAAACAATGGGGTGCCAGACCTACCGACCATGAAGTCCTGCAGGTCAGAGGAACACATGTTTTTGGGGTTGGACGAGTGGAGTAGCTGATGCCGTGGGAATGAAAACAGGGCAAGAGAGGCTGGAGCCAAGGAAACAAGGAGGCCACCTGCCTTCGTTCCGGCCTAACCCGATCTCCCTTTTCTCCCTAACACTGTTCTACTCGGCAGGCGTTCTCTCATCGCTTAG
Organism: Myotis brandtii; assembly: GCF_000412655.1. Classification (NCBI taxonomy): domain Eukaryota; kingdom Metazoa; phylum Chordata; class Mammalia; order Chiroptera; family Vespertilionidae; genus Myotis; species Myotis brandtii. The sequence continues at coordinate 5,843,094 of NW_005355584.1, forward strand.
CTGCCATTTCTCTGCACCTGGGTTTCTGGAGAATCCGCATGCTGTCCACAGTGGCCGCTTGGCCCAGGAAAATGCTTGGTTTTCCAGGGTAATGGGTGGGCCTGTGGTCTGGGTGTTGAGTTAAGCTTGATTAAGCAGAACTGCCTCAGATTCTGGAGACCAAACTCTGTGACTGGTGCTGGGGACTGAACACCGTGGTAATTGGAAGCATGATCTTATGTTTTATAAGTGGATCTGTAAACAACAGTAACTTTCATAATGCGTATACTTCTTAAATTCTCAGAATACGTCCCATCACTTATCCTTCTAAAGCAACCAGCCTCTGGTCATACTGCTTTCTTTGTTTTGGCTCATAGTGACCCTGTTCCCCAAAAGTACAGCAGAGAAGAAGAGATCAGATTTCTCCCTGCTGAGTTGGCTGCAAATCATTTTTTTGCCCAAGAAGAAACGGATTGCAGCGCCACCTGCTGGACACACTGAACTGTGCACACTTATGTTTAAACAGCTCATTTACTTAATAGTCAACTGAGATACTGGGGACAGGAGAAACATTTTAAAGGAGGGCTCAGAGAGCTTTGAGGGTGCCAATTTCCAGTTGCTCAGACTCTCTGTGTACTCTCTCCAGAGCACACAGGCCTGGGAACATGCGGGCAGTGGAGCTACTTGCTGTCCTTCTTGCCTTCCTGAGGTTTATTTCCCCCAAAATTCATGTATTGAGGCCTGATCCCCAAGGTGATGGTATTCAGAGGTGGAGCCTTTGGGAGGTGATTAGGTCCTGAGGGTGGAGCCCTCAGGAATGGGATCAGTGCCCTTATAAAAGAGACCTCAGAGAGCTCCCTCTAGCTGTCTGTGAACCAAAAAGTAGACTCTCACCAGATGTGAGATCTCAGACTTCCAGCCTCCAGAACTGTGAGAAATAGATATATTAAGATACTTCTTTAATTTCCTCAGGAATGAATACGACTTGGGCCCACCCAAGAATGCACATAATCTCCCTTGTCTTGACCTTTAGTAAAACTTCCTGTTTTTTGCTGTATAAAATAAACACGCTGTATTGGCTCTGGGTCCCTGTGTCTCCATCAGAGGACAGTGGTCCAATCCGGCGCCAGCTTTTTCCTTCCATTTCTGTCTCTTTCTTTCATTTTCTTAATCCCCAGCAGCCCCTACTCAGGAACTGGACCGCTCTCTAGCTGCGCTGGACGCGGAAAAGAGAGAAATATTTACAGTTTCTTACATTTTTTTTTAAAAACAAGAACATCCTTTATTTATTTACTTTTATTGTTTTCAGAGAGAGAAAGGTAGAAGGAGAGATAGAAACATTAATGATGAGAGAGAATTATTGATCGGCTGCCTCATGCAGGCCCCCTACTAGGGATCTAGCCATAACCCAGGCATTTGCCCTGACCAGAACTCGAACGGTGACCCCCTGGTTCGTGGGCCGATGCTCAACCACTGAGCCACACTGGCTAGACATGTAGTTTCTTACATTTTATTCAGATTTGTAGGAGAAACATTATCATTACTTGTTGTCAAATGATTATCAGTACTGTGAGTGCATATTCACTTTTTACTTGAACCCAAGTCTCCTCTTTGCTCTTGTTTATCAACAGCTTCTTTGCTAACTTAGTTATAAATACCACATAAACATAAAATTTCTATAAACTTAACAGGTAATGTGTTATAGAGCCTCTAAATCAGTGGTTCTCAACCTTCCTAATGCCGCAACTCTTTAATACAGTTCCTCATGTTGTGGTGACCCCCAATTTCATTGTTACAAATTGAACATAATTAAAGCATAGTGATTAATCACAAAAACAATATGTAATTATATATGTGTTTTCCGATGGTCTTAGGTGACCCCTGTGAAAGGGTCGTTTGACCCCCAAAGGGGTCGCGACCCACAGGTTGAGAACCGCTGCTCTAAATCCTTTTTGTTGTTGTTGTATTTTTCCCTGAGCCGTCTCATTCCAGCAATAATCTCATTTATAGAACCTGTGGACGAAAAGGGGCCAGATACTAAACCTGATAAGCTCAGGGAAGGCCTTTATGGCAACCTTGCAAACTCAGAGAACTCAAGTAACCACATAGGATGATCTGGGGTCATCACGGGCACTAAAAATATTTAGAGGATGTGGGAAATTACATCCTTTGCAATTGTTAAACTTGTTTAAAGAAAAAAACTTAAAGAATGTGGGAGGGGTATAAGTTTTGCCAAATTCTTTTGGAATTACTCAAATGGAGATAGTCGTTATGCCCAAGAATTGTTGTAAAATATAAGCAGTAGATGCTTGATAAATAAATGGTGTGTCTTGTGGAGGTGGAGCCTGAGAAAGAAGACACCTACCAAGAAGGGCTCCTGGTGGGATTAAAATTTAAAAAATAGAGCATAGCAACAATTGTTACACAGGGGCCTGTCACCCTAGCCTGCCCTGTGTTCCTGCCCTCTTGAGCCAGAGGAGTTCCTGGAAGCCTATTTCAACCAATAGGACTGAGACTTTGCCTGACCAATTGGAGCTGTACAGGTATAGTCTATTAGCACCAATCTGACCAATCAGACTGCAAGGATTTGGAGCCCTCATTTACATGAGATCAGACCAATCAAGGATTAGGGATGGGACTTCTTTCTATAGGTCAGCATCCCTGTGGCTAGACCGAAGATTGTGTTTCCCTGCTGGAGCTGGAAGGCTGAAACACCAACCAGATGGGCAGAGTGGCATTGAGCTGAACCCACCCCCACCCCAGTCACCGTTCTTGCCGTATTACAATTGAGCTCTTTGCACTGAATAAAGTTTCCTTATCCACTACACCCCAAATTGGCATTGAATTGGCCACAATGACCATTGGTTGGCAGTCTGCCTTCCTTGATTTCTGTGATTATTGAATTTATAAACTAAAATATTGGTAATGGTGCTGATGAAGGTTTTGCGAAGGAAATGCCAAAGCTACGTGAAAAGGAAATGTGTGTGACCAGCAAAATGTGCACTGCTCAGGAGCCCACCGGGACAGGACACCCCCCAAAGCCAGAGAGTTCAGGGGGTGAGTGTGAGCTCCCCGACTTGGGATCTCAGAACCTCATTAAAAGCCACCGGGTCAGATCCCAACATTGAGGCCCCAGTCCAAGGCGCCGAGTCAGAGTGAGCAAAAGACACCGAGGGAGGTCACGCCGCGGACC
>NW_005355584.1:5846512-5900395 GCF_000412655.1 Myotis brandtii
CGCCTCGCTAGGCATGCAGAATGGGTTCCGAGGTCGGAACCGAGGGCTCCGGGAGCAGCGGGTCGGCTTGGGATTTGGAGGGGCGGCGCCCACCGCCAGGTCTGTGTAGCCGGCGGTGACTGATACCAGGGTGTCTCGTTCAAACAGGGCCGGCGCGGAATCGGGGCTCCGCGGGCGGGGAAGGGCGCACCCTCCGTCCCTAGGCTCGCAGCAAACGGCAGCCTTTCTCTCGCCCGCAGAGCTTTTGTCGGAGGCTCTGGATGGTGCTGCCTGGCCCGGCCCCGGGCCAGGGGTCTCTAGCTCTCGCCGGCATTAAAGGCGGGGGTTGCAGCTTGCGGGTCTGAGCAGGTCGGGTGTCCCCTCAGCCTCATTTTCCTCACCTGGAGGTGATCCCGGGTCCCTGGCATCACGTCCTGGAGGCCTGGGTCTCCCAAACAGGGCCACCAGTCCGCCCCCGCCGCTAAGATGGGGTCCCGGGCGTCATCCTGGAGCCGAGTCGGTGTAAACTCGTGGAGCACCCGCACCTGTACGGGGACCTTCCATTCATACCTTTGTCGTCCCGGGTGTTTGCACGGAGGAGTGAGGAAAGATAATTTGTAAAACTGTGTTTGGGAGAAAGCTCCAGATTGGGCAAATTGGAGGTTCCTGCCGTTTTAGTGGAGGGTTTTTTGCAAAGACTCGAAGCCATGATTCGGGTATTTATTTATTGTAACGTATGCCGCGAGTTAATGGGGACAAAGATGGATTTGTAGCTGTGGTAGACGGTCCCAGGGCTCCCGGGGTCACTCCTCCTTCCGCGCCCACTAGTTTCACTAGTGAAATTTTGTTACGCCCCAGGAACTGCAGGTTTCAAGAGGGGAGTGAAAGGGTACTTATTTCGAACGGATATTTGCTTTTGTCCACTCCAACTCAGCGCTTTTACCTTAACAGGTTCCGGTCGGCAGGTCCCAGTTCATGTGGGGGAGGGGAGGACAAGAAATACTCAGAAAGTGAGTGGGAGGGACTGCTTTCGGCCCCGCCCTGGAGGGTTGGCGTCGCAATCTGGTCCGTTGACTCTCCTTCGGTGAAAGGTGCAGTGTAGGTAGTTCCGTCTTCCAGTGGCTCTACTGGAAGGCCGTGGGTTAATTGTCTGCAAAGAGCGTACTATGAAAGAGAATATACCGCAGTGAGTTTGGGATTTGTGGTATTTGATGACCAGGAACCCAAATAAAAGTGCCCAGCATAGCATGCTGTCATAGACAGCCTCCTGTTTACATTTTTGGTGATAGGTAGATGAAAATTTGACTTTATTAACGACCATGAAATCCCTCGGCGGCATTCGTGGACTGTCTTGCTGGGCTCTTTCAGAGGAGAGCCTCAGCTGAAGCCATCTGAGTTGGCTGGGAGGTTTGTAACAATTTATGGCTGGTATTTGAGGAGGAGGAAGGAGGCACTGAAAATAAGCACTTTGATCTGTTCTCACTGAACTCAGCACAGCTCTGGCAACTTCCTCAGTTGGTGAGCAGCTTCACGCTTCATGTCACAGCAGATGCAGTCACTCCCCTGTCCAGAAATCAGTTTGGAATCTGATACCAAACAAAGCATGCTCTTTAACCAGCGTGCCGGTGCCCAGGCATCAGCACTCCTGGATGTGGTGGGATCTTGTGAGTTTGCAGCTCCGGGTCTGAAATACTGCCTGTCTCGGGTATAGCTGAGCCCTTTCCAACCACTGGGTGGGATTCAAATTGTCAATTGAAGGAGGGGACAAGCAATTTTGAAAGTCCCAATATATAGCAGAATCATTTTTGTTTCATATGCATTCCAGATTTTAAAGGTGATCATCAGAGGATTTCTGCCCCCCCCCCCCTATTTGTGGGGTGAGTGGGATGTAGTGGGTCTCACACATGGGAAACTGGGTGTTAGAAAATGCACAGGGGGGTGGGGTACAGGTAGATGGAGATTAGAATAAAATCAGGCCTTCTTTCCCATGTTGCCTTTAGCAGTTTCTGGACTCAGATTGTCAACTTCCTTAAACTAAATTTATCAGCCTGTCCTGGGGCCTTTTTGCTGTGTTGTAGGCTGTGACATTTTTGCTGGGATCCTTGGAGTGATGGTTGCCTGTGGTCATAGTAAGTGGAAAGTTCTCTATGTGCTTCAGGAGAGTAAAATTAAATTAAAATTTTAAGTGCTGATAAGTCAGCATTACTGAAAAATACCTACTTTTAGTTTTCATCAGATTGTCTTCAACTCAGGCCCTTCCTTCTTTATCTGCCACTGTGACACAATTTGGGGTACATTTTCCTTCTGAAAAAGATGGGAGATCAACCTGAGCCTCTCACTGCATCCCAAAGCTTTCATTTCTGCCTCTTCGGTCACTTCCTGGAGTCCTCGTGATGACTGCTGGCACTGCTGGCCAGGAAGGTGGGGTAGGAGTTCATGACCCTGAGCAGTCAGTGACTTTTCCTCATTCGGGCCCTGTGCAGAGGCAGGAGTAACAGGTTGCTCTTCCCTCCAAGAATCTCCCAGGCCTGCCCTTTGACTGGAAGATGTCGGTCCTCGCTACCCTGTTTAAGTATGTGGATGAAAATCAGGATCGCTACATCAAGGTAAGGGAATATTTATTTATTCCAATAAACTTAAAATCCAGTTTAGTCCTTTGGGGCTCAGGGGAACTAATGTGAGTTATGCTGTTTAAATCAAGTATTAAAGACAGACAAACACTGCATGATCTCATTTCTATGTGCAATCTGAACAAGGAACTCAGAGAAGCAGGGGGTAGAACGGTGGTTACCAGGGGCTACTGGAAGTGGTGAGATCCTGATCTTAGGCAAAGGGCACACACTTTCAGTTATAAGAAGAGTAAGTTCTGGAGACTTAATGTACAGCATGGTTACCATAGTTAACAATACTATGTTGTAAACTTGAATCTGCTAAGAGAGTAGTTCTTAAGTGTTCTCACAGAAAAAAAAAAGTGTGTATGTGTGTGTATATGAAAAATAATATAATAATAAATAATATGAGAATAAACTGTTTTCCTTATAACTGTAAACCTACTTTTGCCCCACCTTGTATATATAAGTCTAGAGATCTTTTCCTTTACCTCCTCATTACACTATAGAAATTATAATTTTGGCTTTGGCAGGAAGTCTTAATATATGTTTCTAGAAATGGCAGAGCTAATTGAGATTTTTGTTTAATCTTCATCTATAATTTCTTGTAGTAGATTAAAGACCTGTTTTGCATTTAGGATGTTTTCAATGATTCAGTAGCATTATAGATTAATCTGTTACTTGAGTTTAATTTAAAGAATCATGCTTTAAAGTTATTCTTGGTAGACACATTTCAGATGAAATCTTTAGAGTTCTCATCTAAAACTTATACTTTAGAGAACTTGCCATGATAAGGATGATAACTAAGCTAACCTGGACTGAAAATCTTGGGTAGTTTCTGTACCCCTCAGTTGTAATTTTGTTAGATTCAGATATAAAGGTATTTATGGACTCTGTACATTTTATATTCACCTGATGCTTAATGGTTAAAAATACGCATTCTGACATGTTTCTGTTATGCTATATAGTTCTTGCTACAGGGTCAGTAAAAGTAGGTTTTGATGGATCTATTCTTCCATGTGTGGTCAACATGCTCAACATGGAGTGGCCACAGGTAGCAGGTCAACGTTGGGTTCCTGAAACACGGCAAAAGTATGAATGCCTTTCTTCCTTTAGGAGCACCTTTTGAGAATCCCTTTTTGCTTATTGTCCACAAACAGAAGCTTGCGGAATGGGTGGCCATCCAGAGCGTATCTGCGTGGCCCGAGAAGAGAGGGGAAATCAAAAAGATGATGGAAGTGGCCGCTGCGGATATCAAGCAGTTGGGCGGCTCCGTGGAACTGGTGGATATTGGAAAACAGAAGGTATGAGCGTACACTCAGATACCCTGCTTGTCTTTCACCAGAAAGGCCTGATTTGGATATAAATCTCTGTGTGGTTTCTTCCGTTGGACTGGGGCACAGGTTTTTGTCATTCTCAGCATTTCTCTGAGAATGTGGAGGGCTATTACCCAAGAGTAAGTTAGCATAGAGGCTATTCTTAGAAAATAACTGAGATTCACCAGAAATCAGTCTCCTTTCAAACTAGGCAGCTACACTCTATCCACGTAAGTGTAAAAACACGAAGACTCCCACTGTCCCCACACTCTGTCTCCAGCATCCCGACTTCGAGGAATAGCACTTTTTCTTGAAAAAGAGGAACTTTGTGTGTGAGCTGGATTCTGACAGGAAATTGGTTTCTTTCTAAGTGAAGTGAACAGTCCACTTACGCTAAGCCATTCCGATGATTTCAGTCCCCCACCTCCCTAAGTTGTCTTCCTCATCACTCCTCCCCCACCTGCAGCACCAGCTTAGAACACAGCCCCTCCCGATCGCACCAGACAGACAGGCTCCCTCAGGCCATGTATTTTCGAAGATGCAGTATCATTTTCTATTGCAGGGTGTGGTGAGGTTTGCTTAATCTCAGTTTTCTTGCCCAATGTTGTGTCAGTTGAGGTCATTGTCCCTGGAGTTTACTGTGGACATTCAGCTCAGTCTCCTCTTTTCATGAGTGGAAGCACCCGAGTCCCAGGTGGGCTTTGCCTCCACTGGGAACCATAGCAGTTTCCAGTGGAGATAAAATCTGGGCCTCCTGATTCCAGTCCAACCGTGTTTGTGAGGGCTGCACAGGGGTACCTGTGAGAGTTACTTACATTGAGTATTTATGAGTGGAATTTACTGGAAAGACAAATCTGAGGACCTGTAAAAATCCCCGAAGCCTGGTGCGTTCCTGAATGTATGGTATGCCTAGGGGTCTCAGAGCCCCTGGAGCTTGGGGCAGACACTTTCATCAGCCCATCATTCATCCTGATAGGCTTGTCATTTTTTACTAGTTGCTCATTTATCTCTTGATTGTAAATTGTTAGTTTAGTTTCATTACCAATTTAGTCTGTGAGTTTATTAATGTTTATTTTCACAAAGACTATTTTCTAGTAACTAGACGTCTGTGATGGTTCTAGCATGAGTATTCCTTACCCAGCAGCGACACAAAAGGATGTGTACTTTTCACCCTCCTGCACCACCCCCCCCCCAAAAAAGCACTGCTCCCGCATTTTGCTGGTGGTACTTTGTAATGGTAACAGGTTTCCCTGTTGGGATAGAGCTGGGAGAATTGTTACAGGGTGCAGGGCTGGATTTTAAAGTATCAGCTGGAGAGTTGAGCTGTTGTAGGTGTAGGAAAAGCACTGAGCTTGCCTTTGCATCCTGGTTAATGCATTGGCCCCGTTCTTACAGGATCGTTGGAGACCAGGAAGCCTTTCGGAGGACCTGCTCCAGTGCCTACTGTGCACTTTCCTGTGACTTAGTCACTGCATCCTGGTCTACAGCCCTTTCTGTGCAGAACTAATGTGATTTTCAAACACCTATCTTCTGCTTTAAGATTGTAGTAGTTTTTATCCATTATTTAGAAAATACTGAACTAAGTTGCATCCCAACCTTGCCTCTCATAACATGTTTTGTTGTATAAGAGTTAAAAAAAACAATTTGCCTTTAAAAATTTACCAAATTGCCTGAAATAGGTGAATATAATTCAGTCTTTGTACTCTGGGTTATAGCAAAGTAATTTCTTGTTAATTAAATGACTCAGTTGAGCAATATGATCTTAAACCCTATAATAGAGGGAGGTTGATGCGAAGGGATAAGAACACTTAAGGTATTTTAATAATATCTGCCATAAACACCAGGTTTTTAAACAAAGGCTGTCTTCACATGCTTCCCTCTCCTCTTGCAGCTCCCTGATGGCTCAGAGATACCACTTCCTCCCATTTTACTTGGCAAGCTGGGCTCCGACCCTCAGAAGAAGACAGTGTGCATCTATGGCCATCTGGACGTGCAACCGGCAGCCCTGGAGGATGGCTGGGACAGCGAGCCCTTCACCCTGGTGGAGCGAGACGGTAAGGATGCTCTGCTGGCAGAGGAGTGCTTCAAATCCTGCTGCTTCTCACCAGCAGAATCACCAGTACTCCCTTGGCCATCCTCCCAGAACAGGCAGTTGTGACCTAATGTCGAAATCAGCTTCCAGAAGTGTACACATGTGCACCAGACAGGAACATGAGAAAGCCTTTCCGTTCTGTGGAAATGGGGGTTTGTGGCCTTGGGTCAGTGAGGCTTCCCCAGTTCTGAACTGAGGCAGTGCAGCCCTCACATGCTGAGTCTCCACTTGACAACTCTGGAGACTCGGTGGCACTGGTTCCCCCACCTCCCTAAGTTGTCTTCCTCATCACTCCTCCCCCACCTGCAGCACCAGCTTAGAACACAGCCCCTCCCGATCGCACCAGACAGACAGGCTCCCTCCGCAGACTCGGCATCGAGGACGCTGGAAGGAGCCCGGGGGGTGCATGCCTCTTTGTCTTGTACACCTCTGTGCAGCGTGGTCCGCATGCCCCCGTCACCTCGTCAGCATTCCTCATGGAACGATGATGCTTTTAGGAGAGCTCTTTAGCTTTTGTGAAAAGTTGGGCTCAATTTAAAAGTAAATTCCCAGGGTAGTGATGGCTTTAAGCCTTATACTACTTTGGGGTGGGTCATGTTAAAACTGCCAAACATTTGCAAACAGTCTTAGGAATGAGGAAGTGAGAGTGCTGACCAGGACAGAGGGAAGCTGAGCCCCTGGCAGGAATGGCCATCCGTGCTCTGCCCTGGTCGCCCTCAGGTGCTCTGTGTCACATGACAGCAGGCCAGGGGAAGGCCTTGTTTCCCCAGGAGGGGTCCCAGGAGCAGGGGGGCAGAGGGGAGGGACTGACTCCTCACACTGAGGGAAGCAGTATTGTGCTGTTAGATTTCAGTGATCCCTGGAGACATCAGGGACAAGCATAAGTCCCATTCTTCATCAGATTAGATGTGAAATTGGGGTGGGGTGAGATTTGTCGTTCTCTTGATAAGGGTGCATCGTGCTTCCCCTCCTCTGCCCAGGTTTTCCACCCTTATTGATATCAGCTGGTTATGGAAGTAGATTTTAACCACTGGCTCACTGATAGTAAGCTCCTGACCTGGGTCTGAAGTTTGTGCCCTGAGTCAGCAGGATCGTGAGCACTGGCTAACTGCCACATCCATGGGGGACGGGAGAGGGACTTGGAGGCATCCATGTGGCTGCCTTCGATGACGGCAAATTCTTCCATCATTTTAGCAATAGTGCCGGGTAGAGACTTGGGGCTTCCAATGTCAAGAGAAATTCTCAGGGCAGACATATGTGGTTTCGCTGAGATGTTAACAGATGTTCACTGAGGGTTCACTCTCCATCTGTCTCCTTGTCATTGTAATGCTATGAATTTGCTGATTGCTGTTCCAGGCAAACTGTACGGGAGAGGTTCAACTGATGACAAGGGGCCAGTGGCCGGCTGGATGAATGCCCTGGAAGCCTTTCAGAAAACAAGTCAAGTATGTCACCCTCCTTGAGCCTGGTTCACCCCGTTCCATCTGAGCGTAACAAGGCCAGGCTTCTCAAGATCAAAGATCACTAGGATGTGAGACAGCAGGCTCCCCCCAAAGTGTCAGCCCAGTGACTCAGATTTTAGATGAGAGGTCGTGTTCCAGCTTCAGGAAACGCTGCAGGTGTAATTGTTTTACAGTGTTCAAGGGTCGCATTACTGATGACTCGGCAGGAACCCAGGCCACACACAAATGACCCACCCACCTGGGCTGTGGTAGCAGACAAACCCCTTTCTCTGCATGGTTTACAGCCTCCTAAAAATACATTTTATTTTTAGAAATATATTTCCTTAAGTAGGAAATCTCCACTCCTTGTTGAAAGTTTGTAAACTTTAGAGAAGTAGAGAGAAAATGTTGCCTAGAATCTCAACCCTAAGAGACTTAATATTTTGGTACTTACCAATCTTTTCAACTGTTTTAACCTAATTGTGATCAAGTGTACTGATGGTTTTTGCATCTTGCCTTTCTCTTGTATCATGATAAAATTAGAATTGTAAGGCAAGCACATTTGTTAGAGCATGAAATGGTAGATCCAAATAGGGCCCAGGGGTCCATTGTGCACAGGAGAAAGCCGAGGCCCAGAACCACTGGATGGCAGTGCTCTCATGGCCGCCACATGCTGGGCACAGGGACTGAGGGCAACTGAGAGAAGGGGTGGCCGTGTGCAGGGCAGAGCCACCCAAAGCAGCTCTACTTACCTGTTCCATATACCAAGGTTCCCAGAAGGATTCCATCTGAGGGGCAGAGGAGGGGAGGTGCGCCTGAGCAGTGCCACCCGGGGGCAGTTCTGATCAGGACTGTGCAAACTTGAGTCCCAGTGAGGCCCTGCCATGCCACAGCCTTCATTTTCTCGTGTGTGGAAGGCCACCTGCCTCACCACACAGCACTGGGAGACCTGGAAAACTGCAGAGAGGAGCCGATGGACAGACGGCAGCATCCTCTCTTTAAGAAAAGGTACTTCAGTGCGAGCAGGAGGTCATAGTGCAGGAGTACCTTCTAAATTAGGAAGAGGCTTTCCCTCCCTCGAGGGCACTGGTGGTGGCCACAAGGGTGCAAATGAAGACTCCTAGGAAGAGGCTTTCCCTCCCTCGGCACTGGTGGTGGCCACAAGGGTGCAAATGAAGACTCCTCTGGTTTCTTTGCGTACAGCCTTCAGAGAGCAGCTCAGGCCTTAATGGAGACTCCTGACCTGCGCTGGGTGAGCACCCAGATACCTGTGACTCAGAAGTGTGGTCCCCTGAGGAGTTGCTGGCAAGGAGCTCTCAGTGAGGATGTAGCTGTGGCTGGAGCCAGGCTTATCCCCTGACACAGCCCAGCACCTGGGGACTGAGGGTCATTGAGAACTGCACACCTCCTGCCAGAGTGCTTGGTCTGGAGGAAGTTGGGTATTTGAAATTGGTGATTTCACATTTGGTGACTTCCTGTATGTTGTCTCTAAGAACTAAAGGTATGTGAAAGCTGAATGCCTGTGACTCTCTTTTCCTATCACAGGAAATCCCTGTTAACATCCGGTTCTGTCTGGAGGGCATGGAGGAGTCGGGCTCCGAGGGCTTGGATGAACTGATTTTTGCCCAAAAGGACACCTTCTTTAAAGACGTGGACTACGTCTGCATTTCTGACAACTACTGGCTGGGGAAGAAGAAGCCCTGCATCACCTACGGCCTCAGGGGCATCTGCTACTTTTTCATCGAGGTATCGGCCACGTTCCCCATGTCCCAGGGTGATTCCCCTGTGGTGCTTCATGCCCAATGCTACCAGAATCAGCATCATCCACCTTCAAGCTAGGCTGTATTCTTTGCAGGATTGTCTTGCACAGTTGAGAAAAGATGAAGTGCTAGTCCGTGTAGGAAGACTGAGACTTAGGCAGAACATTTTAGGAAGACTTCCTTTCAGAAGTGACAGTGTTCATATTTTAGCCCCTAAGCTCTTATCCCTTGCCTGAGTGATCTTGAGGGAACTAGGACGTTACCCTCGACACAGAAGCCCAGGAGGATGGACGTGCCACTCACTGGTGGGCTGAGCCTCAGTCTTCTCCTCTACACAGAGAGGTGGGGGGTTCCTACCGCACAGGTGACTGTGATTAGTTCCTGCATGTGAGGGTGGTCTATAGACTCAAAAGTTCCAGGAACGATCATAGTTGCTGTACTGAGCACTCACTCTGTGCAAGGCATCTTTCTACCTGCTGTATGATAACCGACGGGGACACAGTAGCTGGGTGGTGAGTGGTCTTACTCTGCTACAGGTGAGGAGGCAGAGGCCCAGGGCAGTTACTGCCTTATCCTGGTTACACATTGTGGCAATGGTGGGGCGGAGACTGACCCCAGGTCCTTGGGCTCCAGGTCCTTGGGCTCCAGGTCCCTTCTGGCTCTTTTTCCTGGTTGTTGTTGCCCTTTTAGTAGCTCTTGCAGGGTATCCCTGAAACCACTGCAAAAGGCTCTGAGAGCTGGGGGAGTTGCCCTGCTCAGTTCTGCTAGCTCACCTGTGCTCAGCACTCCTAGCTCACCTGTGCTCAGCACTCCTAGCTCACCTGTGCTCAGTACTCTTAGCTCACCTGTGCTCAGTACTCCTAGCTCACCTGTGCTCAGCACTCCTAGCTCACCTGTGCTCAGTACTCCTAGCTCATCTATGCTCAGTACTCCTAGCTCACCTGTGCTCAGCACTCCTAGCTCACCTGTGCTCAGTACTCCTAGCTCAACTGTGCTCAGCACTCCTAGCTCATCTATGCTCAGCACTCCTAGCTCAACTGTGCTCAGCACTCCTAGCTCACCTGTGCTCAGCACTCCTAGCTCACCTGTGCTCAGTACTTGCTCACTTGGGGTCAGTATTCTTAATTCACCTGTGGTTATATTCCTGGTTTACCTGTGGTTGGCATTTCCAAGGGTATTTTCTATTGTTTCAAGTTTTGTAATTTAGGAAATGCCTTGCTTTGCTCATTGAGGGAGTAAATTTTGATTTTAAAAATTGCCTGTCAGGTCTTGTGAATGTTCTTGGTTCAATTTACTGTCACATGATAAAAATAAGCTCCCACTAAGCAGCCCAATAGAGTGGTCTTTGTTCCTTCCAGGTGGAATGCAGTGACAAAGACCTGCACTCTGGGGTGTACGGGGGCTCAGTGCATGAGGCCATGACGGATCTCATTACGCTGATGGGTAAGCCGGGTTTCAGTCACGACTTAGAGATTTGGGAGACCAGCTGGTGGGCTCTTTCCAGGCTGTCATCAGCATTTGGTGCATTCCAGCGTTCTTCATGATCCACTTCCCTGTTACTCTGCGGCTCCCTTGCTCTGCTCACTGTTCCCTTTAAAAGATTGGGTATGGATGCCTCGTTTCTGCCTTCCTCTTCCTCACACCCTTAACTTCCTGTGTAGCTAAACCCTGTCTCGCCTCCAGGACCCAGCTGGGCACCCCTGGCTCCTTCAGCCCTCTCTGGCCCTGTCCAGCCTGTCCCCTAGATTCCCACAACTGCCCTTCCTCTGGACACGTGTGTCACGTCTCTCAGACAGCATCTGCTTCAGCCCGTTTGACATTGTAACTGGCCACAGTGAGGGCTCCTGCATGGTTGGCTCTTTGAGAATGAGACCCCAGCTCACTCTCCCTGGCGTCCTGTTGCCTCACCATATGGTTTGTTGTGCTGTTTCTTTCCCGGATGGATGGTGGCTGCCATCTGTGGAGTCTGTTGCTCCTGGGACTGGAGTCTACTCTGTCCTTCCCTCTAGTTCCCTCTCAGCTTGGGAGCAGCTATTTTCTTGTGGAAACCACATTGAAAAGGCAATATTGGAGAGTGTCATGGTTTTTAGAGGAGGTCTGGGGCCACTCTGTTCAGTGTGTCCTGGTCTGTGACCGTGGACAGCTCACCTGCCCCTTCGTATCTAAGTCTCTTTGTCTTAAAATGGGAAGATGGCACTGCTCACCTCACTGGGTTATTACGGTAGTTAACTGATGTATGAGCACAGGTACCCGAGCGCTCACGTGTGCCCAGGAAAGGTGACCACGGGGCTCTTGTGCCAGGACTCCCTGCAGCCTGTGCGCTGAGCACCCACCGTTCCCTTTCTCCTCCAGGCTGCTTGGTGGACAGGAAGGGAAAGATCCTCATCCCCGGCATCAGCGAGGCTGTGGCGCCCGTGACAGAGGAGGAGCTGAAGCTCTACGACCAGATCGACTTTGACCTGGAGGAGTACGCCAAGGACGTGGGGGCGCAGACCCTGCTGCACGGCTGCAAGGTGCTGCCTTGGCCACGCCAAGACCTGTCTGTCCCCAAGCCTCCCAACTGTAGGGGCCCCGTGGGAAGGAGCAGAGGGGCTGGCAGAGATCTGGGCATTTCTCTGGGCACCTGAGTCATCGGAAGGTGCAGACCACTCCCAGGCTGGGTGCTGAGAGGTTGTTAGAAATGTCAAATATTGACTGGTGATGATGTGGGCCCTGGAATACATGCAGAGAAAACCTAGAGGCCGGTAGCTCTCGCCTGTTTCCATGTGTAGGATGATCTCTAGGACAGGCCAGAGACGGTGTAAGGCCTACCTGGCAGAGCCCGCTCAGTTCCTGGTTTATGAGGTCAGGATGTAAGTCACATTCAGGTCAGCCAGCATTAACTGAACTCCTGCGGGGTCTGCACCTCCTTCCTGTGCTCAGGAAAGGGCCGGCTGTGACTAAGAGGGACCTCCCAGACGACATTCCTGTCTCCTCTGAAAGCTGTCCCCTGAACTGCTCTGTCATTTTCTGCAGAAAGACGTCCTGATGCACAGATGGCGGTTCCCGTCCCTCTCCCTCCACGGGATCGAAGGTGCCTTCTCCGGCTCAGGGGCCAAGACCGTGATTCCTAGGAAAGTGGTTGGCAAGTTCTCCATCAGGCTCGTGCCCAACATGACTCCTGAGGTTGTCAGCGAGCAGGTACATGGGGCAGTGGGACTCGGGGAGGGGGCTGCCGTGCACCGGCAAAGATTCAGGGGCCAAAAGGTTTTCCTCCGAACAACTGAAAAACACAAACCCAAAACCACATGTCCCCGCCTCTTGGCTATGGCCAACTCAGTAATTACTAGAATAAGCAGTTCAGAAACTGATCGAAGATAAAGGCCACATTAAAAAGCATTACGTGTAAGTGACCTTTGTCAGTGCTGAGGCGTGCCCAAACCTGATCTCTGACTTCAGGTCAGATGCTGACTTTGGGTCCAATATGTTATGGTGAGGGTCCAAGGGAGCACCCTCTGGGCCGTGGTGAGGAGCGGAGGGGAAGACTCCTGTCAGGGAAGATTTCAGAGGGGCAAATTCTGATCGCTGCAGGCCCGCCAGGCTTCCCGGGAGCAGTCATCCAGACGGGAAAGTTTGGAGGATAGAATTAAGGGCTTCCCTATGGGGAGAGGACACTGAGGACTGGCATTTTGTCATCAAGAGGTCTCCCTGGGTCGGCACCTGGCTCTATTTTTGGTCTGGATGTGATCTTTTTTATAAAGCAAGTCAAAGAACAATTTTGAAAACTTGGTTTAAATATTATCATTATATGGGAACATCTACATAAAGGGTGAATTAAAACATTACCTTTTACCTGCAAATAACTGGCTTTTGATTCTTGATAAAAATCCCCTTTTCTGTTATCACAGTTATGCAGATCAGCATTTAGCAGCAGAAAATTCACTGTAGACTCACTCTAGACCAGCGGTTCTCAACCTGTGGATCGCGACCCCTTTGGCAGTCAAACGACCCTTTCACAGGGGTCGCCTAAGACCATCCTGCATATGAGATATTTACATTACGATTCATAACAGTAGCAGCATTACAGTTATGAAGTAGCAACGAAAATAATTTTATGGTTGGGTCACAACATGAGGAACTGTATTTAAAGGGCCAGAAGGTTGAGAACCACTGCTCCAGACCCATTGTAGACCTGTTATAGTCTCACTGTGGACTCATGGTGGACTTACCATAGGCTAATTGTAAACCACTGTAGACTCACTCTAGATCCATTGTAGACCTGTGTGGATTCACTGTAGACTCCTGGTGGACTTACTGTAGGCTACTTACAAGCCATGTGGACTCACTGTAGATCTGCTGTGGGTCAGGAGCAGAGCTTTATAATACATTATGTCTCTTCTGTTTGTGGTTCAGGTTACAAAGTACTTGACAAAGAAGTTTGCTGAACTGCAGAGCCCCAACAAATTCAAGGTGTACATGGGCCATGGTGGGAAGCCCTGGGTGTCTGACTTCAACCACCCTCATTACATGGCTGGGAGAAGAGCCCTGAAAACAGGTCAGACATTCTCCCGGGGACAATGCCAGGGCCCTCAGCATGTCTGCTAGGGCTCTGCCGTGTCATATGACATGTAGCTATATAGTGATGCTGTGAGGGGCTGCTGTCCCAGGGCCCGACCTTGGTGCTGCGGGTAGTGGGTATGCGGGGGAGCCTCAGCCCCCAAGCTCACTATTTCTTTTATTTCATTCCCTCTAGTTTTTGGTGTTGAGCCGGACTTAACCAGGGAAGGTGGCAGTATTCCTGTGACTTTGACTTTTCAGGAGGCCACAGGCAAGAATGTCATGCTGTTGCCCGTGGGGTCCGCTGATGATGGCGCCCACTCCCAGAATGAAAAACTCAACAGGTGAGGCTCTGGATCCTCAGTCCTGAATCTGGGTTAGTTTCCTTGTGGATACCAGTGAGAAATCCTGTGAAAGCCAGGGCATCCCCTGCACCCCTTCCTCCTCCACACCTGCCCCTTTCCTGCTGCTAAGAGGTGATTTCTGGGACCCCCTCCCCCTGCACTCTCTACCATCTGTCCTTGGTGGAGGGAACACTGGTGGGAGGTAGGGAAGGAAGCCTGTGGGAGGTGGCGGTTCTTCAGAACAAGTTTCGCCCAGTGGTCTGTTGATCTCTGTGCTTCCCCAGCGACTCCTGAAGGACCCCTGCACCTTCCTGTTTGGAAGTCCTCATGTCATTACTGGCTCCATAAGCTACTTTTCTCCTTCCTGGCTTATACAGACGTGATGGGGTCTTTAACCAACAGAGACGGAAGTTGATCTCTGAGTTGGCAGCTGTGAGGAGAGACCCACGAAGGCAGGGAGACCTCAAAGGCAGTCAGGAAGAGCAGAGGAGGATAGGAAACAGGGGTCGTCTTGGGGTCAGGGACTAAGAGGCAGAGGCCTTGCATGGAGGATGGAAGGGAGGGACAGAGACCAAGGTCCTAAGACACCAGGTGGCGGCTTCGGATCCAAACAAACAACAGAGGGCCATGATCAAGGCAAGGCCTTTGGTAGTCGGGGCTAGGTGAGATCCCATCTATTCGATGAGTCCAGGGCCAGGACCGGTCCCTGCTGGGACACTTGGGCTGAGCCTATATTTGAGAACCAGGTGCCCAAATTCTAAAGGCAAGCAGAACTCAGGGCCCGCACACCAGGACGGTGGGACGCTCCCAGAATGCCACATGCATGCCTGGACCTCGGGACACCAGCCAACGCCATGACTTGTTCCTCTCCATCAGGCACAACTACATAGAAGGAACCAAAATGCTGGCTGCGTACCTGTATGAAGTGTCTCAGCTGAAGAACTGAGAGGCCCCGTGTCCCTGGAGCACCTCTGAAGGCACCCGCCCTCCACCTGCATCCTCTCTGATCGCTCCAGAAAGCAGCCTGTCTTCCTCCTCTCTTGTCACACCACACACAGACATCCAGGAATGGACATGGGAGCACCAACCTGTTCCTGAATGACATGGCCTACACCGGGCAGTTACACATGTTCAGTCCTGGGGTATCAGTGACTCCGAATGTCAGCTGAATTCTCCGAGCTGCCCAGCATGGCTTGGTCTCCAGGACTCACAGCAAAAGTTCTTCTGTAGAAGGTTCTGGTTGACATCTAGTCAGACTAAACAGAGGCCTGCTGATTCTGGCCCCACCTCTGCCTCTGATTCAGGGTCGGGCACACAGAGTATCTAGGTGGGGCGTATGACGAGTGAGGGCCTCCCTTTCTGGTCCCTTGCTGTCCTGCAGTTCTGTCCTTTACTGAACACTGTAACCCTCCTGTCTTCTTGCTAACCCTCCAAACCTGAACCTAACTGGAAGGCTCATGTGGTCTGTCTGTGCCGATGAATAAAAAGTACAAATGGAGCCTCTGGAAGCATCCCTGCCCCCTGACTTACCCAGCAGCACCCTGCGTGTGGAGGGTGGTGTGTTGTGGGGGCTTCAGGTGGGGGTGGGTCTTCTCTCCAAGGTCCCCAGGTCGAGTGGAGACTCACGGCCCCTCCATAGCTGTTAGGGAAGTGTCTATCCCCATCCCCATGCCTTATGCTGCCTAGACACCAAAAATCAAGTCAGATTGGTTTAAACAAATGGAGGTTTACTGGCTCAGCTGGTAAAAGCCCAGAGTAAATGGGAAACAGTGCTTAATTCATTTCAAAGTCTCTATAGTTTGTCCACATTGCTGACCATCTTCACTCGGATCAGAACTGGGATGTGAAATGGGGCTGCTATTTATTGAGCCCTCATATCTACACTGATGGAACAGAATGATGACATTAGAAGTCATTGTTTTAGCCCAGCCTGTGTGGCTCAGTGATTGAACGTTGACCCATGAACCAGGAGGTCAGAGTTCGATTCCTGATTAGGACACATGCTTGGGTTGCGGACTCAGTCCCCAGTAGAGGGTGTGCAGAAGGCAGCTGATTGATGATTCTCTCTCATCATTGATATTTCTCTCTCTCCTTTCCTCTCTGAAGTCAATACACATTTATATATATATTAAAAAAAAACTCATTGTTTTGGCCCCCATGCCCTCTCTGACACCTTCACTCCCGGGTCCTTCCCTGCCCTGGAGTCACCTCCACGGTGTCTTGAAGCCTATGTTTTGCATTCTCATCTTCCTAACCAGCCGTCCTTGCCCTCAGGGAGGCTTATCCTGGGAGATGGTGCTCATCAGCAAAGTGCTGTGCACAGCGGAGGCCTTCCTGGGATTGTCTATCCCAAAGTTGTCCAGGATTGCTTCCCTGTTACTCCACCACGAGCTGGCCATTGACAAAGATACAGCTGCCTGTTATTTAGAAAAAAGCAGAACTGCTGGGCCGAGGAGAGGACGGGCTGAGAGGAGGTTTCGGACCTAAGAGAAAGAAGTTCATCTGCTCTTGTTGGTGTCTGGGTCAGAAAGGTGATGATAGGCACGTGAGGATCCTTAAACCACAATGTGTTAACTAATAAGGATATGGCTAGGCTATGGTGCCCGAACCAACCAGAGCTTCCCCCATTTCTCTGCTACAAGGCCTCACAGCCAGGCCGGGGCTGGAGTGGGTGCTCCTGCCCTCAGTGTCATGGCCCATGACCTCTGCTCCGCACCCTGCAACCCCACTGTAGTCCCACCCAGAGACCAGGAGGAGGCAATCCAGAATGAACTGATGTTTCTTCTTTTGGCATCTTACTCAGAAAGTGCTCCCAGAAGTGGGCAGTGGGCCTGGCTGACATTCTTATCGCTCTGCAGGAGAAAGACATTAGGGAGTCAACCTTTAAGTCTGTTACACCAGGATGATACTATGACATTTGTCCCAAGGAAAACAGAAAAAATAAACAGTAGATAGCATTAGCTGAAGGAAGGACTCATGGTACTTCATTTATCACTTTTCAGAGAAAATTGTAACATCTGCGTCCACCTGAGGCTTTGGGGAACACCGTGAGTGGTGAGGGAGGCAGTATTAGTCTGAAATAGGCCTTTTTTGAAATCTTGGTTATTTTAAGCTGGTTATCTTCAAGTAATAAAAGACACAGGAAGAACCTTTGCCTTTGACCTTCCCCCTACCTGCCTGTAAGATTTAGACAGGAAGGGAGCTAGCATCATGGGCAACTACAGTTCATTATGAACTACCTGTGATAGGAAGGAACCTGGCAAGCCCTTGACCAAAGTCCTCTCTGTGTTCCCTTGTTCAAGATGGCCCAGCAAACATTTACTTACCAAAGTTTTCTCTTCCATCTCCTTGTGAATTACTTTCCTGCCCTTGGAAGTTCCAAACCCACCCCTCCTCTTCTCCTTAGCTCTAGAGGGCACACAAGCCTGAACTGCCTGATTTATCCTCAGGTCTCATTCTTAGGAGACATCAGACATACCTAATAAATATGCTCATTTAGTCCAGCCCAAAGAACTTAGAAGGGTAAAAGGAAAATTCATTTTTCTGTCACTTTGGGACTGTCGGATGAGACCCTGGGCATCTGACATAGGTCGGCACATGGTGAGTAAGAGTTCTTCCTGTGTCAGCACCCCCAGAATCCCCGAAAGTGGGGTCTGTGGAGCAAGAGGGGTAAGAATCTTTTCTTCCCCTCTTTCTAAATTTGGATTAGCAGGAGAAAATTTGTGAAAGTAGTTTCTTGAGCAAACATGGTTCTGGTAAAGGTTTGAATATTGAATACTCTTGTTTTCTGCTGGTCCTGTTCCCCCTAGAGTGGTCTGGTTTTCTTTGTCTATGCCATTTGTCTTGTTCTGTTTTAAGAGCTTGGTTTTGATCTTGTCTTTGGTCTCTGGTCTCAGAAGGTGCACATATCCACAGGCATTTGGCAGCCAGTCAAATAGACTAGAGCTTCCAGGCAGCTGTAGCCAATTAACTGTCATCTTTTTGCCTTTTTGTCCAACTGTGCCAGCTCTCCGGGGAATTGGTCATGAGGGATCCCAGTCCATAGGGGCCTTTGCCATCTCAACCTTCCTGTGTTACTGCTTGTAGCAGCAAAGGACTTTTACCCCCTTAGACTATCCTGGGAGTGAACCTTTAGTTCTTGTGGAAATGTCTTGCTTCCTTGGTTAAATCATAAAAGGCTAGGGAATTTGGAAGTTCACAGCCTGTTGGGGTTGAATTATATCCCCCCAAATTTGTATGTTGAAGTTCTGTCTCCCACCACCTCAGATTGATGATTTGGAAATAGATCTTTGCAGGTGTAGTCATAATGAAGCCATTCTAAGTAGCCTGGGCCCAACTCCAGGATGCCTGGTGTTCTTGTGAAAGGGGGAGTTTTGCACAGAGATATGCTCATAGGGAGATGCCATGTGAAATGAAGGCAGGAATCAGGGATGTATTTGAAGACAGCAAACCCAAGATTGCCAGTGACTGCCAGAAGCCAGGAAGGAGGCCAGGGACTGGCTCTCCCTCACTACCCTCAGAGGAACAGGCCCTGAGGACACCCTGGTTTTGGACTTTTGGCCTCCAGAATGTGAGACAGAGGGTTTCTGCCCCACTTGTGGCAGCCTGAGCAACCCAACACATGTCCAGTAACCCCGACCTAGCTGCTAGCAGGGCTCTGCCAACTGTTCAAGGTAACAGTGATCATTCACATCACCTCTATCTCAACTGTGCTGGCCTGGGTCCATGCACCCACTCACTCTTAGGGTGACACCTGCACACATGCACAGTGATGCTTCTGGATTGTGATGCACAGCCTGAGTGGCCCCAATGGCCTTCGGTAACATCAGATGACTTCCAGGCCACTACCTCATTGCATGCCTGTGCATAAGAGACTCATTGTTTCTCCTCCCCCAAATTGGCTGATCGCCTCTGAAGCATCTTTGTTTTCCAATGTGAATGGCCCACTATCCCAGCCTTGTCTTTCTTTGAGGCAGATGGTGGAGCACAGACAAGCATTTGCAACGCGGTATATAATGTGACTGCTGAGGGCCTTGGTGAGGTTTCCTCTTCCGCTCTTCATTGAGGTCCAAGGGAACTGCGAGAGGCTTCGGAAATCCTGCCCAATGGACCCCAAACTGGGAAGAATGGTGAGTGAGCCCTCAGGTGTTCGGAGAGCAGGGACCAGAGTGCTGGACGTGTATTTGCCCAAAGAGTGGGGGTAACATGCAGGCGCCAGGCAAACAGAGCAGGTGCTGCATGAGGTCCATGAGCTGCTGCTGCTTAGAAGTGCTCTCAGGTGCCACTGTCTCTTCTGGGAAAGGAGCCATGTAGAGGTGGTTTACGGTGCGCTCTGGGTGGCTACCTGTTCTTATAAACACGTGGCATTCTTTTCAAGTGGTTTCCTAGTGCTGGGACACAGTCATGCTAGGTGGATGGTGGCAGCCAGTGTGGACTCGAAGCCCAGGCAGCTTCTCTGGTGCACTGGGACCTTCCATAGCACACTTGTCTGTGCTCCGTTTTTCTTCACACAGAAAGCAATATTATTAGTAAAACTGTGGCAGAACCCCTAGCTGCTGAATACAAAGGGTGAGAGAATAGTATGCATGCAGGTACAATTGGTGCCTTTCTCACTAAACCCTGAACTCTGCTCCCCCACCCCAATCCCAAACATTAGTTTGGGGTGGGGCCTAGGAATCTGCATTTTAAGTGTATGATTGCATCACTTTTACCCCATTCACAGATGTGTGCAACCATCACCATGGTTGATTTTAGGATATTTTCATCTCAGAAAGGAACCCTGTGCCCTTAGCTCTTCATCCCTGCCCCCAGCCCTGAGCGACCACTAATCTCCCTGTGCTTCATTTAATAAGAAGCATTCCCAGGGAAGCAAAAATAAACATTAATGATTAGAACAAACCTCAGACTCCATTTTTTAGTCTAGAGGACAGTCGGTCAAGATTTCTAGCCCTCACCAGGTAGTTCAGTTGGTTAGAATGTCATCCCGATACACCAAGGTTGTTGGTTTGGTCCTGGTCAGGGCACGTACAAGAATCAACCAATGAATAGAACAACAAATGAATAGAACAGCATAAATGAGTAGAACAACAAATCCATCAATTTAAAACAAATATTTCTAGGTGTTGGGCTTGAAGCATCTTTAGACAATGGTGTGAGGGTGATTTTGATGAATTTCCTGGTTTGTGGGTTCAATGACTCTGGGATGTCATGGTGGACCAGTGAACGTCCAGAGTGGCCCTCACAGCAGCAGGCACCAAATGTGACTGCTGAGGGCCACCGTGTACTGTTGTCCCTCCGTGACCCATTGCAGTGACACCTCTGGAGTTTATATCCAGTTGCCCAGCTTCAGTGTGGGCTTCAGGAAAAGGGGCAAGAGAAGATTGGTAACATTAGTGTGGAGAGTTGTAGCCAGACATTGGAGGAAGCTCAAAGACTCCAGGACCTAGTCTAGTTTACAGGCAGAGCACACCACCTCACAGACAGTGAGAGGGCTGAGATCCAATAGTGGTGCACTAGAGTTTTCAATATGGCCAAAGAACACATTTAGTCTCTGTAATGAGAAGCCAAAAATAGATAAACTTACGTTTAGAAATTAATGTTTCAGTATTTTATCTTATCTAGAAATGATCTGAATATTTATCGAATATCCATCATTTAACTTAACTGAGTATAATTTTAAGGTTTCAAGTTACCAAAAATATTTTGAAACTAATTTTAAGCAGACATATTTTATGAAACATAATCATCGTTTGGGTGACTGACTGGTGCGGGGAGGGGGCTCCTGGAGACGTCACCGGTAGACACGAGATGGTATGTGTCCAGCCTCAGTCCTCTGACCCTGTCTGGGCACCCAGACTGTAAGTGGGGTATCTTCATTTGGAGGCAGGTCAAGGAAATGCTGGAGCAGGACTGTAAGGACAACCCTACTCTACTCCTGCCTTAGTCCCATGCACAGGATATAGGTCACCCCTACACACCAGGATGCCAGCACCTCTGTCCCCAAGCACCTCTCCCTGCTGGCCCACAATGCCTCAGTGTCCACCCTCTCAATCGCTCTTTCAGGCAATTACAATCCGCCCCATTCAGAAGCTCCTTGGTTGGGACAGAGGTGCCTTTTGGGAGGCATGGCACTGACAGGGAGCACATGCAGCTCCCAGCAGCAGCACAGGAAGCTGGGAGACTGTCCCCATGGACCCCCAAAGAGTGGGATCCAGAACATCCAGAGGGATTAGGGATTTGAAAAAGGAGAAGAGAAGGGAGGGATGAGCAGAGCTGGAGCTTCTGAAGATTGTGGGAGGGGGGAGCCCTGCATGGCCAGGAGCCCCTGTTCTAATAGGGATCAGCCTTCAGTTTGCCTGGGGCATCCTGTTCCCTCACAGCACACTCTGCCCTGCAGGTGCGCTGCCGGCGGCGCCCAGCACCCCGGCCCGCCTCACACCTGGGTCCGGACCCTGAGCTCACCCTGCTGGGCCGCAGTTATCCATCAGTCCTATGTCCTGGTCCTGGAGCCTGAGGATTTCTGGGACCTGGGCCTCTATGCCTGCTAAGGTATACTGGCAGGACACACAAACTTTTAAGGGAGATTTTCTCCTCTTTAAGCAATCCTGCTTCCCCTCGTTTTGGGAAAGTGTGTGGACACACACACACACACACACACACACACCCCTGAGCTTGTACATTGCAGCTGGCTCCGGCCCAGCCGGGGACTTTGCCTCCCAGAAGCCCAGAAGGGAGGTCACTGCAGGGACTTCAGATCAACGCTCAGGAGTTCACTCTTAAACCTCCCATCCACTTCCATCAGCACAAGTACACATACTTTAAATGTCTAATTAAAAAGACATAGACTCAAAAACGTAATAAATATCTCTACTGGACAAAAGCAAAACAAAAACATTCAATGGTGAGTGAGATGGGGGCAGGGCAGAAGCACCTAGAAATGAGGCTGCCACAGGGTCACAGGGACCCAGCACAAAGGGCAGCAGAGCCGGCACCACTGCCAGAACCAGGACTGGCTGGGTCTCCCTGCAGGTGACAGCTGGGCGCCCACAGCATTTCTCCACAGAAATAATGACCGAGCGGCGGAGAATACAACTGGTGTTCAGACGGAGCCTGCAGTTTACTAGTAAAAGTATACGTTAGACTAATAATATCAGATTAGCAATAAGAAAGCTCACAATGTTAATTGGGAAGTGAGTTTACTGCCACTGAAATGCAAACAGTAGAACATGTTTAAATGGATGTGAATGAAATATGTTTACAACCTTCACGGGATAAATGAAGGACTAAGACCATAGAGAAGAGGCAGGCAGATGTGAGTGGAGAATAGGTGGACATGGAACACAACCAATTAGAAATCCTGAAAATGAAAAATCGTTATTGAGAAACTCAGTAGTTCATGTGCATTCTAGACCAGCCACAATCAAAAAGAGAATGAATCAGCTGGAAAACATGACTGAGGAATTTAGCCAGAAAGCAGAGAAAAAATGGACAGAAAAGATCAGAGAATGGAAGGATACATGATAGATCAAAAGATTCCAACTGTAGTAGGAGGTCTACAAAAAGAAAAAAAGTGAAATGGTGGAGAAGTGACATCAGAAGAGAGAATGACTAAGAATTTCACAGAATAAACAAACACAAATGAAAATGGGTGCTGAGCACTGAGTATATCAGTCAGACCCATTGTGACGAAGCGGAGAGCATCAAGGAATAAGAAAATAGGGAAGAGGGTAGTGAACAGCTAGCCAGGGAATGTGTGGGATTGGGGAGGGGGGTGCAGAGAGGCTGCTGGGCTTTGCTGATGAAGGACTTGGGGGCTGGGAGGGAGGCTCTGGGTGGTGGAGAGAAGCAAGGACTCCAGGCAGGCAGGACAATGAACAAAGCCCCAGTGGTGTTGTCAGGAAGCTGGAGCCTCCTGAGACTGCTAGGAGGAAGAATCATCTGACTCAGTTAAATTTTGGGGTTTTTTTTTCCCCCTTATTCATGCTTACAGCTTAGATAGTTTTGTTTGTCAACACATTTTGCATTTTCTGCACAATGTTGAAATAGAAGGCGTTTCACTGGTGAACATTAGCTACTCCTGATGTCTCCTCCAAGATTGTGCACTTAGCAAACACCAATTGGGGTTTTAGTCTAGGACAGTGGTCAGCAAACTGCGGCCCCTTGAGTGTGGCTCTTCCACAAAATACCACGTGCAGGTGCACACGTACAGTGCGATTGAAACTTCGTGGCCACACTCAAAGGGCCAAAGAGCCGCATGTGGCTCGTGAGCTGCAGTTTGCCGACCACTGGGAAGGCAACTCTTAGGACGTGAGAATATGGAGAACACGGTCTAGCCATGATCCAGCTTAAGTTCAAGTGAGTGAGGCAGAGAATATTAAGTGAACAAATAATAGAATATTAGTAACGACAAGGAAATAAAGAGCAGGTTGTGCTGGGGGAATCATGCCCCCAAAATACATGTCCACGTGGAGCCTCGGAACCTGAGCTGACTTGCAAGCAGGGTCTTTGCAGATGTAATTAGTTAAAATGAGGTTGTACTGGACTGGAGTACTCCATAATCCAGAAACTGGTGGTGACCTTCTAAGGAGAGGACACAGGGACACACACAGGAGTAGGTCGGGTGAACCAGGGCACAGACCTCAGCAATGCAGCTCCGGGCCACGGAGCACCAAGGACCACCGGCCACCACCAGAAGGTGGGAGGGAGCTGGACCAGCCCGCAGAACTCTGCCCACCAATTCCTCTCTGACTGTCCTCTCCCTGCCACCCCTCCTCTGTCCCATGTCTCCAGGTCCTCTGCCGCTCAGTTCCCGTTGCCTTGCCCCTCCCCCCACTCTCGATGGCCTCTCTGTTGTTTTGCCACCTGATTTTACCTGTTGTCCCCAAGATCACTCAGCCACCCCTGCAGGCACCTTAGGTTTATCCTGCTGACACTTTTACACCCAAATCACACAAATGAGATTTAAAAGAAGGAAGCAAAGGCAGTGTCTGTAGCCCAAGCATAGTTAGAAGACCTTGAGCTGGCCCTGGGTCTTGACTCCAGGGTCTGCACCCCATCTATGGTTTGGGGTTCACACCTCTCACCCCTCGAAAGGGAAGCGTGTGTGCCCTGTCCCAGGCTCAGAGCCAAAGACAATGCAGGCCTTGGAGGAGCTCAGGGTTCAGCTCAGTGGTGACACCTCTCTATGTGACTTCACCGCAGTTAGAGACCTGCCTGTGGGAGAAGCAACAGGCACCTCTGGCCATGTCACTTTTTTTTTTTAAAAGGATGGTTAGATGTTGTTGTTTTTTAAAGAGACTCTGTTGTAATGTACCCTGCAAATCAGAGAAGGACACCTCAAGAAGTCGAATTAAAGAGTCACATTTATTGCAATCTGGGACTATGAGGGGCCATTTTGCTTTCCCAAATCTCATAGTAACCAGATGGTCGCAGCTCCAGGGTTATATAGACAAAAAATCACAAAGGTATTGATTACATCTCAAGGTTTGGAATGAGGAACCTGGTTTGCAAAAAAAGCAGTTTACAGAAGCAGAAGTAGCATGTTAATTATAGTTTTGGGTCTTGGGGTCACTGAATTAACAGAAATACATTATCTAGAGCCCTTGGGTCTGGAATGAGGAACCTAGTTTGCAAAAAGCAGTTTACAGAAGCAGAAACAGCATGTTATAAACACATTATCTAGAGCCCTTGGGTAACCTGGGTTAAACTTAGGCATGTTATCTAAATTACAGTTTTGGGTCTAGAGCCCTCTGACCTTGGGATAACTGTGCTGTCCTTCCCAGGTGAAGGAAAAATGTGCTTTCTAAAACCAGTAAGATCACAATCAATGGGATAGTCATTCAATCGAATGGGATGATTTATACAATCCAGAAAATCAAAATAACTTTTCTATTGTTAAGCCAAACAACAGGGTTAGAGTTAAACTATAGTTTCTACTGAGATGATTGCTACCATACTTCAATGCAAATTATCCTCTAGACTGGGAGTTCGACTTTCAGAGAAGAAGGGATAGGGAGAGAGAAATAGAAACATCAATGATGAGAGAGAATCATTGATCAGCTGCCATCTGCATGACCCTCACTGAGAATAGAGCCCGCAACCCAGGCATGGGCCCTGACCAGGAATCTAACCATGACCTCCTGGTTCATAGGTTGACACTCAACCATTGAGCCACACCGGCTGGGCATCACTTATTCTTTTTTGGTTAGGATTGTCATGTTTGCAGATGACAGTAGGCTCCAGAGGTGGTGCAGAGCCAGGGCAGAGTCTGGGGAAGCCCAGATCACTGGCCAGTCTGGAGGGAAGCAAAAGGACCTCAAGAGTCCTTTCTAGGTGACACGTGCTGACATTGCTGCTTTCTACTGGCCTGCACCTGTGCAGTCAGTGGCATAGTCCTCAGACTAGCTGTCTGCCCCTAGGATGGCGCACCATCCAAGCAGGGTCCTCGAAGGGCTGGATGCTGTACATGCATGACCTCTGGCCTCCTGCTGCACAGGGCAGTGCTCTGTGCCTGTGTCCAGCCTGAAGCTCCAGGCCAGGGGACACCAAGGCAGCGGTCAGTGCGAGCTGAGCTTGGTTCCGAGCCCTACCTGCACCCAGGACTGCGCGGGGCTCCTCCTGCACCTCTTTATCCGGTGATGTCTGTCTCCAGCCATCTGGACCTGGGGGGTGGGCTTCACCTTGGGTTTAGGAGTGAGCCTGAGCTAAGCTCTTCTTTTGGGTCAGACTGCCGGTCAGACCCTGACTAGAGGATGGTGGAGAAACTCCTAGCTCTTGGGACTTTCTGGGGAATTCTGTTGCTGGAAACTGTCCAGGCTGCCCTCCAAAAGCCACGCCTTGACTGCTCCCTCTTCAAGACTGGCTGCCAGAGTTCATCTGCTTAGGAATGCTTGGCTCAGCCCAGCTCTGCGGGGGAATTAACAGAATCCAGAAAGGCTGTTGGGGGGAGGGGAGGTTCGGCTTTTATTTTTAATCCCAGCATGGTGAGATAAACCAATAAGGCATGTTTCCTGCATTATAACAAACCCATCAGCTCAGTCCCGGGCAGAGCACCTTCGTAAAGCAATCCCATGGGACTCTAGGTGACTTGGTAAGTGGGGTCTTGGCATCCAAGTTGGCCCAGCACAAAGTTTCTCAGAGGTGGAAAAGGGTTTGGCTACAGTGTACGGGAGGAACAGGGAACAGGCCTAGCCGAGGCTCAGTGAGGGGGGCAGGAAGACTTTCATTTGGATTCTTTATTCTGCTCAGCAGCAAATGGTGCAGGAGGGGCTTTATTGACAGCACACCCCACTCAGCCTCCTGTCGGATGCCTGTTGGTTTCAGGGCAGGAGATAGAAGTGTCCTAAGTGTCATTGGCTCAGGCAGCCCGTGACATGTTGAGGCCACTGTCAGCTAAGCACACAGACCATCTAGCTGTCCTGGTTGTTGGTGAGAGCTAGGAGAGGAGGAGACCCCGAGGCCAGCCCTGTGGGAGGAGAGGCTTTTGGGTTTGAAGCTGAATTGACTGGGAGAAGGACAGGATGGGGGTGGGTCCACCACAGAGGATGTGGACACGCCTTCAGAAAGTCTTAAAAGTTATAGTATTTAAAAATAAGGCTTAGTGCAGGGGCACTTAGGGCTTTTGTTACAAATCTAAGAGCAATGAGTTGGAATTAACAGAATCTTATTGGGGGAAGGGGGGGGGGGCGGGTTCCTCTGTGAGAGTCCCAAAGGTGGGCTTCTCTAGCTGGGCTGGGTTACCTTCTCTGCCAAGATAACACTAGGACTGGGCCTCCAGCTCTCCCTGCCCCCTTCACCTTCCTGTCCTCCAGCACCTCTGCCAGGAATAACCCTTCTCAGTCTCCAGGTTGCTGTTGTGCAATTACCAGTAATTCTAAGTCACGTGTGACTGTAACTCAAGAAAAGAAACAGAAAGAGAAAGGGGTGTGGGAGACTGGAGAAGTGAGTATGTCTGCAATGCGGGGACCCACCCAGGATCTTACAGGCAGGATCAGTGTCCACAGCCCATCTCTGCGGCAAAGGGACACAGGTGCTCAGTCCACTCTGCGGGCACTGTGGGGAAGTGCAGTCCTGCAGACCCTGTGTGAGGACCCACCTCCAGGGACAATCCTTCAGGAAGCTGCGTGTGCCCTTCCTGTTGGGGTGGGGGTGGGGGGCTCCCGCTGAAATACAAACCATTCTTTCTCCTTAAAATTGCTGTTTGCCTTCTTTTCTTGTGGCTTCCTTTTCTTCAAATTGCCCCATTTTAGTTTTCATTGGAGAGGAGCACCAAATCATTTTTTTAGTGGAAATTGAATGCATGAAAAATAAAAGTAGCAGCTCACATATTAATTTATATGGATTGCCTACAAAAAATAGCTTATGCCATTTCAAAGAGCCTTTCCCAGGCATTCAGAGCTTCTTTTCTGCTGCTGTCAGTCCTCTAGAGTCCTTTCCTCCTGATTTTTTTTTGCAGCCCCTAACCCTAACCCCTAGAGTTTAGCTGGATCCAGCCTCATTCACATCAGAATGAGGCCAAGGATGCTCAGGGGCGGCTCATTGGCGCCATCTTTTGGACCAAATTCTTAACCCGCTTATGAATAAGCAGGGTTCACTTTTACCTGGAATTTACCCACTTCTTAGCTTCCTTTCGAGACATTTTTCATATTCAATACTATATTTATACTTTTGAACAAGTGTTAAAATTTATGGTTATTATTTTTATAATGACCATATTGCAATGTAATTCACGGAACTTACAATTTACCAATTTAAATTGTGCAATTCAATGGTTTTTAGTATATTCAGACTTGCACAAACGTTGCCAAAATGAACTTTAGGACTTCCATCATCCCACAAAGAATCCCCCTACTCATTATCATCAGTCACTCCCCTCAATTCTGCCAGCCCTAGGCCACCACCAATCTACTTCTGTCTCTCCGGATTTAACTATTTGGACATTTCATATAAATGGACTGATACCATATGTAGTTCTTTTATACTCAACATAATGTTTTCAGGGTTCATGCATGTTGTAGCATGTATCAGTGATTCATTTCTTTTCATGGCTGAGTAATATTCCATCTTATGTATACATCACATTTTGTTCATCCATTCATCCACTGATGAACACTTGGGTTGCAGCCATTATGAATAATGCTGCTGTAAACATCCCTGTTGAGTTTTTGTGTGGACACATGTTCTCATCTTCCTTAAAAACATATCTAAGAGGAACTGCTAGGTCATATATTTAATCATTTGAGGACTGCCAGACTGTTTTCCAAAGCATTTGCACCATCTTGCATTCCCACCAGTAGTGTACGAGGGTTCCAATTTCTCCACATCCTTGCCAACACTTGTTGTTACCTGATTTTTTTATTTTAACCATAGGAGTAGGGGAGCAGGTATGAAGTGGTGTCTCATTACTTGATTTACATTTCCCTGATGACTAATGGTGTTGACCATCTTTTCATGTACTTAGTTGATCATTTGTAGATTTTCTTTGGAGAACTGTCTATTCAAATTTGTTTTATATTATTGACTGTATAATTCTTTATAGTCTAGACCAGGGGTGGGCAAACTTTTTGACTCGAGGGCCACAGTGGGTTCTTAAACTGGACCGGAGGGCCGGAACAAAAGCATGGATGGAGTGTTTGTGTGAACTAATATAAATTCAAAGTAAACATCATTACATAAAAGGGTATAGTCTTTTTTTTTTAGTTTTATTCATTTCAAACGGGCCAGATCCGGCCCGCAGGCCGTAGTTTGCCCACGGCTGGTCTAGACACACATCTTCACCTTGGCTCTGTTGGTACCCAGGGCTGGAGGCCTAGAAAGGAAGCTGTCTAAACCTAAAGTGGCTCTAAAAAATAAAGTCTAGCTTCAAAATGTGCAAAAATCCACAAGGAAGAGTTGGTTTGGAAGACGATGATGAGTTAGTTCTGAGCCTGGAAGTCTTGCCCTCTGGTTTTCTGCTCTGCACCCAGCTTGCAGCTACCACAGGGTGGAGGGATGAGTAGGAAGAGGGTGTGGGGAGGAGGGGGAAGTGGAGGGCAAAGATTGGGGTCATGCCCTAACTGGTTTGGCTCAGTGGATAGAGTGTCAGCCTGCAGACTCAAGGGTCCCAGGTTCGATTCCAGTCAAGGGCATGTACCTTGGTTGCGGGCACATCCCCAGTGGGGAGTGTGCAGGAGGCAGCTGATCAATGTTTCTCTCTCATCGATGTTTTTAACTCTCTATCCCTCTCCCTTCCTCTCTGTAAAAAAATCAATAAAATATATTTTTTTAAAAAAAGATTGGGGTCATGGACAAGTCTCACATTTATGGGCCAGGGGAGGAAAGGGGCCATCTGGGAGGGAAGCAGAGGTCAGAGAGGTGGGAGGAAAGGGGAGCGAGCTGTGGACCAGGGGGCCCCAGGCGGGGAATGTGGCCAACAGCGTCTAAATTATCTTTAGTTCTTCCATGTTACTTATCACACTATGCTTTTATGTTTCTTTTTAAAGTGCTCTAGCCTCAGGAGCTGATGGAGGAAACCCCTCACGCTGCCCGGGATTCTAGGCAGTCCTTACAAAATATTCTTTCTAATAGAGTGGCTAATCACACATACAAATTTTACTATTTTAAAAATTACGTCACACTTCTCTCCCTTAGAAACATTGCCCTTCACACCATATGTGTGTGGTTTGACGTAAGGGGAAGTCAACCAACGGGAAAGACGATCACAGTAACAGACTGAGGAAGGCTGCTTCCAGACAAGCTTGTCAGCTTGCTTTCTGTCTGATCACAATCCTTTAGCACTGAAAAGGAAGCGCTTGGGGAAACGGAGCACAACATAGATTTCCTGTTCTACTACCTGGTATTATTTTAGCCTGAGTGACTGCACGCAGCTGTATCGGAGAACAGACTTCTTGAAGTGTTTGCAAGGTCGAAAGTCCAAACCCTGGTACTTATTTTGCTTCCTCCCCTGTGCCTGCCCACAGGCATCAGCTCTCCTTGCTCTTCTGCTGCTGCTTTTGGGAGGCATGTCCTCTCCATCCTCACCCCACGCCGGGCTGGTCGAGAAGGTCTTCCGGTACATGGATCTCCATCAGGATGAATTTGTGCAGGTTGGAGAAACTACAGGCGGGACACTTGCATGAGATCCCTTTTGGTGTCTGGGTGAATGGTGGTTTGCTGGGAGATGTGGGGATTTTTGCCTGACAACTTAATTCCATTTAAAATGCCTGTGATTCTTCATTGAATTAAAATCGTGACTATTTGTTAGATTGAGGGAAGAGATCTCTCCCAACCATTCCTCCGGAAAGGGGTGTCTGTTCCTTTCCAGCACACTTGCTCTAGGGCAGCGGTTCTCAACCTGTGGGTCGCGACCATCGGAAAACACATATAGCATATCAGATATTTACATTACGATTCATAACAGTAGCAAAATTATAGTTATGAAGTAGCAACGAAAGTAATTTTATGGTTGGGGGTCACCACAACATGAGGAACTGTATTAAAGGGTCTCGGCATTAGGAAGGTTGAGAACCACTGCTCTAGGGGGCTGTCTTGGAGTCGTGGCAAATGTTGAGCTCACGTTTACTGGGAACCATCCTCAGGTGGCCGTGGTCCCCTCGCTGAGGCCCTCTCCTGGCTGAAACTCACCTCCCAAGGACACCAGCCCAGAGTAACACCTCCCGGCTGCAGCAGCTGTCAGTCCAGAGTTCTGCCAAGTTCAGTGTCAGAGCTGTTGTTTTGTAGTCCATGTGATACACACTTATCTTCTTCTCCTTGGCAACCCTCTGCTTTCTTCCTATCTCATCACTTGGGGGCGGGAGATGGAAGGAGGCCTGGGAGGGAAGCAGGAAAGGGCTGGACTCAGTCTTCCCTGCAAGTCCCTCTTCTTCCTCACTTCTCTGTCCCGCCCAGGCCAGGCCTCCACCGCGGCCCCAACTCCCTGAGCTTTCGCCAACTCTGCGCCCTGCGTCTCCATGTCATCTCCGCACACGTGTTCAGTGTGTGGTTATTTGATCGACCAGTCAATGTTAGGACCCTTATTGGCGCTTAGATGTGAAACCTCTGTGTTTGGTGCTAAAGCACAATGCCGAGAGTCCAGCCGCTTTCCTAAGCCTGACCTTCATGGACCTGCCTCACATGGGAGTATTAACTTACCCTGCTGCCCACTGCATTTTCTTTCTTTTTAAAAAAAAAAAAAAATTTTATTGTTTTCTTTCAGAGAGGAAGGGAGAGGGATAGAGAGTCAGAAACATCAATGACAGAGAAACATTGATCAGCTGCCTCCTGCACACTCCCTACTGGGGATGTGCCCGCAACCAAGGTACATGCCCTTGACTGAAATCGAACCTGGGACCCTTGAGTCCGCAGGTCGACGCTCTATCCACTGAGCCAAACCAGTTAGGGCCCACTGCATTTTCAAAACCCAAGTGGGGGTTCCCATGTAGGTCGGAATTAGTGCGTGTGTGTGTGGGGGGGGGGCTGTGTGGATTGGGATGCTACAGCCAGGATAAGATCCAACTGGAATAAACTGGGGAGTCCAGGGTTAGTCACTAAGACACGAGTGGTGTCTGGTGAGACTGCTGTCCCAGGATAAGCCCCTCACGTGCCAACACTGAGATGCACCTGATTATTATTGTAACTCCATGCTGGCTGGCCTTCCCTGAGCACCCCTGGGGCCGGCATTGAGCTAAGTCTTCAGGCACCATCTCTCCCTGAGTCCTCCCTGAAGGGAAAGCGTCTTTTCTTCCGCTACTTCGTTCACTTCTGCGCCCAGGTGAGTGGGTTTCCCCACCACGAGCAATCAGGATGTTAGGGGGGCCTCATCACATGGCATGATGAGTATTAACTCGGTGTCCAGCCCTCTTCCCTCCAGACGTGGAGGGCTGGGGCTGAAAGTTCGAGACCTCTCATCACAGCTCAGACTTTCTGGTGACCCCTCCCCACTGGGAGCCACCCATAGTCGCCCCATTACAACAAAATATGCTGCTCTCGCCCAGGAAATTCCAAGCGAGTTAGGAGCTCTGTGTTAGGAACCTGAGGCCGAGAGTAAATATTAGAACTGAAGATGACCCTGGCACCTCCATTGCTTAGGAAGTTGTGAAAGTTTCAGAAGCTCTGGCCAACAGGTGAGATAAAGACAAAAATATGTATTTCCCATTGTATCGCAACCTCATAGTCACCATAACCTGAGACGAGAAAGCTGAGGCTGAGAAAGTGTACGGAGTATTCTCCAAGTCCAACTCTGATGGGCAGACCAGGGTTAGGAGCTAAGGCTGCCTGCCGCCCTGAGGGTCCTGGAGGAGCAGGCAGGGCTGACCACAAAACCTAAGTGCTAAGGATGGTGCCAAGGAGCCCTGCAGCCTGCTGAAGCCGCCAGGGGATCAAGTTGGGTGCTCTGTGAGGTCCAGAGGCCTTCAGGGCATGGTGGGAAGCCAGTCCTGGCGGGGGCATGGCCAGCCAGCCTCTCAGTGCTAAAAACCAGAAAGGGTGGGTCAGGATCTGCCCTTCTTCACAACCCTGGTGAACCCACAGGGGCACAGGCCCGGTGTTTGGGAGAACAGCCTTCCACCCACCTGCCCTGTCCCATTCTTCTGACCCAGCCAGCTCTGGCTTCTATGTTCCTGATTACACCTTCAGCTTGGCCAGTGACTTTTGAATACCAAGGTCAAATGAAGGACATTGGGATTCTGTGCCTCCTGTGCTGTGTCATGCTAATCACCCTGTGGCCTGTCCTCACAGAGGCTGAAGGAGTGGGTGGCCATTGAGAGTGACTCCGTTCAACCTGTGCCCCGCCTCCGACAAGAGCTCTTCAGGATGATGGCCCTGGCCGCAGAGGAGCTCCGGCGCCTGGGGGCCAGCGTGGACCTCGAGGACTTGGGCTCTCAGCAGGTGCTGGTGGTCCCTCCCTCCCCCATGAGCTGCCACTTCCCTGTGCATTGGCCACGCCCTCCTGTGGTGGTGGCAAGATCCTCAATACAAACACCCATAGTAACCCAATAAGGATGAAGAATTCCTCCCCGTCCCAAACGAGGTTGCCATGTTGATTTCTCATCATGTCAGGACTTGGGTGGGGGTGGGAGGGAACACAAGGAGGTGAACGAAGGCGACTCATTCTGGAAAGGCCCCCATGCTGTTCACACCCTGCATGCAAGCTGCAAACTTCCCCAAGCTCTGAGGCATCTTTCTGAGGCTCCAGCCTCTCATCAGAATCACTGCCTGTTACTGCCCCTCAGTCACAAATGGCGATCTTAAATCTTACCGCCCAGTGCTGCCTGGCTTAGCATTGAAAGTCTCCCAACGGTTTGTTTCCGACACCCAATTCAAGGTAGTTGAGTCTGAGTTCCTATTGAAGAGCATGCTCAACTAAGTTTCCTGTTTATCAATGTATATCTGAGGAAGTGCTTTGCTTTAATTACGCTTCATGTTTTAATTAAAAGTGTCTTGTGGTACCATGTTAGAGCTGGGTAAAGGGTGATCAGAAAATTGTATGGGCTCTGCCAGGACCCAGGGGTAGAAGCAGGACTCCTAACATCATGTCTTTGAATTTGTCGGGAAGAACTAAACAGCATTTATTTAAAACTGCTATCCATTGTCCTCCTGCAGCTGCCTGATGGCCAGACTCTCCCGATACCTCCTGTCATCCTGGCTGAGCTGGGGAATGAGCCAGGGAAACCCACCGTGTGCTTCTACGGCCACCTGGACGTGCAGCCGGCCACACAGGCCGATGGGTGGCTCACAGACCCTTACACGCTGACGGAAGTGGATGGTTAGTGACGTGCTGGTGCGCAGAGCTGGTGCTGCTGTGGATAAGGGATGCTCACAGGGTTAAGGATTTAGGACGGGCCTCCCATCCCTGGCTCCAGGTCTAACCTGTTGTTAAGAATGAAGTAAATGCCACTCTCATGGTCTACAAGTTGGTCCAATGTGGCCAGTTTTCTTTCATTTGGGAAAGAAACTTCGAACCTTTGTGCCCATGGGTGAATGAGTGCCCCAGGCTGGAGTCCTTGGGCTGTGAGGAAAACAGTTGTCTTGGCCAAACGTTTTCTTTTTAAAATTACCAACTATAATTTCTTTTTAAAGAAAAGAAGAAGAAAGGTTAATGGAGCTACAGATACCCTTTTTCATTCTTTTGCTAGTTGTAAAATCTCAGAATGAGAGGCTGTATTACATGACCGTCTGTAACAAATCCTCAGGCCCTTTTCCATGAATTTGGATAAAATACCTCATAATGGAGCAGTATATTTCAAGTGAGCTTACATTTCTGTCTAGCTAGTGGCCATACTGTCTATACATAAGAAATCACACTTTGCGATTTCAGTGCAAGATTTGTTCTTGGAAGCAGAAAGCCCTGTTCAAGCAATTACCCATAAAACAACGTTTGTTTTTAACTCACTCAACTTGGCAGAGGTACCCATGCTTTTCTGAAAATTCTTCCCCCATTTTTCAAGGAAAACTTTACGGACGAGGAGCAACAGACAACAAAGGTCCTGTTTTGGCGTGGATTAATGCTATGAGCGCATTCCGAGTCCTGGAGGAAGTAGGTAGCCAGTGGTGTTGGGGAGGGAGCGCGATGATGATGACTGACAATGACGGTGATAGTGACAGTGACAATGACGATGACGATGATGATGATGGCACAGGCAGTATGCTTTGAATCCCTCACTGTGCTGCAAGCTTTCACCTGAATTTTGTCCTTTCCTCTTCCCAACAGTCTTCATAGGGCTGTACTCTGATAATCACACCCATTTTATAGATGAGGAGAGTGGAGCTTGGGATGGTCAGGGAACTTGCTCAAAGCTGCCCAGCTGGTCTGGGGCAAACATGGTACCTTGAGCCTGTGCTGCTGACCAAATGGAAAAAACAAACACATAACAAAAAGTATGATGAGCCTGTGGCTAAGTTACTCTCACTGGGACTTGCCTTTTTCACCTTTATCTTACTTTAACTTGTATTTTTTATCTCCTCCTTCTGATCACAAAGTTTGATTTTATTAATAGAGACAAACATACACTTTAAAACAACACATCAGCTATTTTATCAATGATCAAGATAGAGATCCCTGGCATGTGACATCCTATTTTAATCTTTAAGCCTCTCCATTCTTGTGAAATGTAGTTTTCATAGGTGTGCCATACAGGTACTGGAAAGGTAGGGGGCTGCCTCTCTAGGGCCATCAGAGGATATGTTGGTGGCCCAGGTTTGAGTCTTTTACTGTCCCACTCTCTTCCTCTCTGTCTCACAAGGGTGGTCTCATCTCACACCACCCTCCCTTCTTCTGATGAATGCACTTAGGCTCCAAACAGAGGAGTCGGTCTGTGTGGCCCTGGGCAGGAGACCTGGCCTCTCCTGGGCCTCAGCTCCTGTCCTGTAAAAACGAGGGTGTTGGCCCTTGGCTCCCTCTGAGGACTTTATGGGGCTAACCTTAAGGATACGTAGCCAGCCACCTTCTCCTTCGCATGACTTCCCTGAATCAAGCACTTCTGTTCACTGGAAATTGAAGAAGGAGCTTCAAGGTCAGGGTTCCTGCATGCTGGCCTCCATCCAGCCTCTTTTAGGAGGAAGCAGGGAAGCAGTGCTCAGGCCCGGGCGCCATCCCAGTCCAGGCCCAAGGCTTAGATCTTTGATGGCGCCCCTTGCTCCCAAATCCTTCCCCTGGAGGAGATTTCATTGGGCTTCTCTTTCGTGAGTTTCTTTTCTCCCAGACATAAGTAGAAGGGGAGAGGGCATGTGACTGCTCTGGACTCAGCTGCTGTACCTCACTAAGAAAGAGAGTTTGAGTTAGAATAGGTTCCTGGTAGGTCCTTCGACCACTGAAACATTGCCTTGTGATCTTGACACTCACATTGGTCAGCCTGAAAGTTTAATGTGGCCTTGGTTTCTCCCCTCTCTTCCTTTCTGTCTAGAATTCTCTCCCTGGACTTTCTTCTTCTGTCTCCTTCCTTTTTCCTTCCCTCCCCCTATTTATTTCCCCTCCCCCCTTCTTTCTTAAGAGGAGGGAAGCAATATTTATATGAAAATTCCTATATAAAGGCCAAAATCTGCTTTGCTTTTAAATTTCAACTCTGAAGCTTACATAATTATAAACAGCACATAAGCCAGTTAATTCTCTCTAAGCCTCTTTTTTCCTCATCTGTGAGGTAGGAATGATCACTTCTCCCTCGGGGCATTGAGACAACTAAACAAAGTAACAGTCAAGGGACTCCAGTGCCTATGAGTGCTGGGCCGTATGAGTGCTGGCTTCTTTCCTGGTGCCCTCCTGCCCTCCGCCCTCTCACCCCCTTTTCCCTGTATTGTGTGCAGATCACTAACCGTGTGTCACCTCACTGGACCGTCTCACCCAGAGCCAGATCGGCTGTCCGTGCCCATACCGCACAGGGAGACAAGTGAGCTGCCTGGAGGTGGAATAGCTTGTGCAGGTCCCTTGGGTGCCAAGGGACAGAGCAGAGACCAAAGCCCCAGCCTCCAACACTTAGTAGCCATTGGCTTGGATTTTATTAATCACCTTTTGCCAGAAAATCTTAGGCTTTCCAAGTACTTCTCAGTCATGTGTTAATAAAGAGCTTTTGAATATTAAGATTTCAGAACTGTAGCTTGACTTCCTAAGACACATAGAAATGTACACAAATGATACATTTGAACAAATCATTATCCCCACAGTAACCAACAGAATGGCGGAAGGTCACATTTTCTAATACATAATCCTCTGCTCATCCTGCCTTTGTTCATCTTTGGCCAGTCGGTCCTGCTCATTAGAGCTAATTAGTATGTATGTGCTGCCGTTTGTCTGCATATAATCACTTTTAGAGTCTCCTACGTGTGTCTTCTGCTCCGGGAAGAGACTTTGACCTCTCCTCTTCATGTGGCTCTCAGAGATAGGAAGTTATAAATTATAGAGATACAATAAGATCAAAACCAAATGGGGGAAGGGCACATTGTAAAAATTTTAAAGGAGTGATTCCGAGCCCTAATATTAACTGGAAAAAAACTCATGTTCCATTCTGCTGCATGATCAAAGCCTTTGAATAAGTTAAAAGGCAGATTGAACTCATAGTTGAAAAATAACAGATACTCGAAATAAAAATTATCCTAGGGCTTAAATATTAGCCAATCTTTCAAAGGAAAGAGTTCTCATTTATCAGGCTCAGAGTTATGAGTTCAGAAAGGAGATTTGTAATGGCGTAACCTTTCTTGAAAAATTCCTTTTGGGAAGAAGGAAGAAAGCGCCTCTGTCTGGGGCAGCCCCGCAGAGCTCTGTGGTGTGGATGTCGCTGCTTTTAGGAATTCCTTCCCCAGATCCTTCATCAACATTAAATTGGTGGGTCACGGTGGAATGTGTACACTGGGCATTACCTTGAACTCTCCTTCACAACCTTAGTTGAAACTTCTTTGCTGTAACAGAGATGTTGGGAATGTGAATAATTCACATATTGAACACATGTGATAATTACTGTACTTATGTTAAATACACACTATCCCTGGGTCTTACAAGGTGAGTGGGTGACTGTGCGGTTTTTGACAGATTGGTTTGTCCAACTTTTGACTTGTTCACTCAGGATCTCCCCGTGAACATCAAGGTCATCATTGAAGGGATGGAAGAAGCCGGTTCTGTGGCCCTGGAGGAACTTGTCAAGAGAGAGAAGGACAGGTTCTTTTCCAGCGTGGACTACATTGTGATTTCCGATAACCTGTGGCTGAGCCAGAGGAGGCCAGCACTCATTTACGGAACTCGAGGGAACAGCTACTTCACAGTGGAGGTATCTGCAAACCCTGGTGGCCTGCTGGGAGGAAGCCACCCTGGGGTCTGGGAGGGATAGAGACAAAGCTGTGTGAGAGCACAGAGTTCTCCCAGGATGCTTGCCTGCTTCTGGGAAGTTCTGGGACGGGGTGTGGGGTTCATGAAGCCCCCACTGTGAGCCTGTGAATTGTGCATCTTTCTACAGACAGGATTCAGACGGCTTGTGACTCACAAGCCAAGAGATTTAGGGACTGCAGCTGTGGAAAGTGGAATTTGGAGGCAGGTGCAGCAGCGGGGAGGAGAGGGAGGGTAAGAGCCTACTGATCAGGTGCTGGGGCTCCTGGGAGGGCAACAGTACCTAATCCATGGGGCCTGCCTGCCAGGTCTGGGACGGAAGACCAGAGGCACTGGCATTGCGAGGCCTGTATCCCAGTCTGGCTCATACAGCCTGTGTAGGCCCCTTACCCTCCAAGTCTTGGCGTCCTTACCTCTAAAGTAAGCACAGCAAACCCTTCCACAAGCCCCTAGGGTTGTGTGATGGCTAAATGTGACAGCTAGTCTGCTTCCTTCTCCTGTTCCATCAATACAGACAGCCTGGGACAGGGCACACGACTCAGAATCAGAGAGTCCCTCCTGGGAAATCGTCTGTTATTCAGCCACTTTAGTCTGTTTTCTCATGTGACAATGTGGACACTAATAATCTGCACCCTGTGGGAACCCAGTGGGACAGGAAAGAGGAAACATTCCTGGTCGCACCTTAGAGGTGCACCAGGCAGAGAAAGACCAGCAGGGCAGGAATGATGGGAGGGGCTGAATTGAAGAGACAATTTAAAAAAACACCTCACCGGACCTTGGTAACAGATTGGATATGGTGTGCACAGGAGGAATCCAAGATCATTTGGATTAACAAATTAACAGGACTGGGGACTCTCCTTGTTTTGGAAATGAGCGAGTTGGTAGGAAGTCATCGTAGCAGAAGGTGTTGAGTTGACTTCTAGACCTGAATTTCAGAAAGTAGTAGCACACCAGGGGGAT
Organism: Myotis brandtii; assembly: GCF_000412655.1. Lineage (NCBI taxonomy): Eukaryota > Metazoa > Chordata > Mammalia > Chiroptera > Vespertilionidae > Myotis > Myotis brandtii. Next base: position 5,885,333 of record NW_005355584.1, read on the forward strand.
AAGACATATAGGTGTGAACATGTAGGAGTGTGGGGCTGTGAATGAAGCCCAGGGAGCTAGTTCTTGGGGCTCTGTGTGTAGAGGAAGAATGTGCCCCAGAATAAGCGGTGGGGGTGGGAGACAGAAGAGAAGTTACGAGGGGAGACATTAACTATCGTGCAGGCAATAAAAGAATACAGAGGAGAAACTTGCTCAGAAACCACAGAAGGAGAATTTTCCTGGAAGGAAGGTGAGCAACAGAACGGGGTGAAACCAAGAGGAAGATGATAACGTAGCCATCAATAGTGTGGTGATGTTGGATAGAACTGTGTTTGTGGAATAGGTGGGGGCTAGTCAGTCTCAGGGATTCAGATAGCCATCAATAGTGTGGTGATGTTGGATAGGTGGAATAGGTGGGGGCTAGTCAGTCTCAGGGATTCAGGACACATGGGAAAAGAAGACATGGGAGCCATGTGACTGGACAGGAGGAGGAGCGATGTCAGGGTTCTCACCTGAGTCCTGAGGGACACTGGTTGGGCGTGTTTCCCACCATGTGAAAGCTACAGCTACAGCAACGACAGTGTTAGCACCTGTCTTCTCTTCTACCTGTCTTATAGGTGACATGCAGAGATCAAGATTTTCATTCAGGCACCTTTGGTGGTATCCTTCATGAGCCAATGGCTGATTTGGTGGCTCTTCTCGGTAATGTCTTATTTCATTTCACTTTTTAGACAACAAGCAATCTACTAAAATATAGTTCTATATGACCCAATGTGTCTCTCCTTCCTTGGTCCAAGCCAGCTCTAAATAGAGGTGCATTAGAAGAAAAAACATATTTTAAGCTTCCCCCTCGGCTAAATATTCCTTGGGCTTATTAAGTCCATGTTACTTTTTTTCATGGACTGAACCTCTTCCTGAATTTGTCCCTTTTCTTTTACTGGATACTGTGACACATCTGGCCATACGCAAAGACAATGGCATAGCATCGAAAGCCTTCTGGAAGGCTCTCAGAATGATGCCAAATATCCTGGCACCACTTGGCTTCATTTTTCCACGTTGCTGTGGCCCCAGGTTGCAGAGACTCCAATGAGTTTGCTGATCACACCTGCTTCTGACCTCCTGTGGATACCTGGTGTGCGCAAGCCAAGTTAGGGGTCTGTGTGTGGTGTTCCCCAAGAGCCCATTTGCCCACCTTGATTCACCCTGTGGCTCTTGCCTATATCAGGACTGCCCAGCAGCTGGGGTGGATCTCTGGGAACTGAAGGAAGCTTCATCTTCAGGGGCCTTGCTTGCAGGAGCCGCTTCCGCAGTCCTGTCAGGGATGTTGCTCTTTTGTGTTTGAATGTTGGTGTTCTTTTCAAACAGAGGTTCTCAGGCTACATAAGTTCAGGCCTCACAGTACCGGGGTCTGCCTCACATGGCACAAAGGGCACCTTTATACAAATTTTACAACATGCTTGCTTGGCAATTTAAGACAGAATACAACAAGCCATTTTTTTTCAAGTGTTTAAATTGTTCCAGAAGGATTCAGATAGCATGCAACTTATTATTTGAGGGTGGGCGAAGGTCAGTTCTCTATTTTACCAGAACTAATTTTTTTTTCATCCCTAGGAGCAGCACCTTCATATCTATATAATGCATTTCAATCTCCTTCTCCTCCCCCCTCCCCCACTCCCCAGATATGATTGCTGCTCTCCATCTGTCTAGCCTGCATGGTTTCACCCAGGCATAGAAGTCCATTTAGCCCCACAAATGTATATTGCTCTGCTAGGAAAAGTCAGATGAGGATCACAAATGGAATGAAAATAAAAGGTTTTCCCTTTTTTAAATTTTGAAACAATCCGTAACAAAGTGATACTGGATTGTGCCCACCATGTGGTTTTCATCTGCTGTGTATGGAAGGACTCAGGGTTGAAGGCTCTCTGAGGACTGATGCATTACACCTAGTCATTGGGCACCTGCTGTGTTCCAGCGCCCGGTGAATGCTGGGATGTGACCATACACAGACCCACCTTCCATGAATGAGGGCACTGTCTCTGACCACACGAGACTAAATAACAAGTGTGAACCCACATGAGTGGACCAACAGGTGGCTTGGCTCTAATTAAGTCAGAGACATCCCCCTATGAAAATCTACATGGATGGCAGTAGTGCAACGTGAAATGGCATTCCCAGCGCTTTAAGAGGATCACAAAAAGCAAGGCCTGCAGGTTGAGATGTCAGGAGCAAAACGTGAAGGGAAGATGTCACTGTTCTGGTTTTCAACCACATCCTCCTCAGCCCCTCCCCTTATTCCCCCGGGACTTCACCCAGAATATGTCACTGCACTAGGGGTACAGTACTGCAGATTGCTGCACAGCGTCCATGGCCTGAGTTATGGAACACCCTCATTTAGCCTAATACAGTATAGTATGTTAAGGCAATGATACAAACCCAATAGTAAAGTTGAAGTCAAACATTAAATTGGGCACCGAGTGACTGGGACTGGCTGTCATTGATTTGCAGTCACCCTCACCAAAGTCAAAGCAGAACATAAATCCACCACCAACAGTAGACTCACTCAGTGTCCCTTTAATGAACGTCCCCAAACTTCTGCTGACATCCTCCCATGCAAGGATAGAGCTGCCTGTGGACCCACAACTATTTCTTTATTGTGTGCTTTGTGATTGTCGACCTTAATGGAAAGATTTGAAAATGTAGTGCCTCACAGTAATTTTCTGGCATTGTCAGGTTATAATCACATTAGGAATGTGGACATAGTTTTATGAAGTGTCTTTACTTGAATAAAAGTCCCTAGATTTTGCTGCCCAGAGATGTTTTTCATCATTTATGTTCTCTACTTACTGATTGCATTGTATCTTTGGTAAGTACTTTCTCGAAATAGCAGTATCTACTAAATCTCAAGTCTGCTTCTTTTATAGATATTCTTTGATGATTTCCCTGATTCGTATTAATCCTGAAAATCTTTCATAAATAACAGTCCAGTCGACTGCTCATCATCACAAAGGCGCTCATGGTCCTGATGGATCTCACAGATTAGACCCCAATATTATGCTTTTGATTAATGATGAGTATTTATTATATTATTATGTGTGGAGAGGAGAGAAGTTTAGAAGGAATGATGATTTTCAGTTTCTCGAAGTATTATGTACATACATACACATGTATATCTAAACACTTTTATAATGAATACATTACTTCTTAACTCAGGATATGATAAAACTTTTAAAAGTTTTTATGTTTATGCTATAACAGGTAGAGTTGGGAACTTGAATGTAATGCAGGTGAGTCAAACCCCATTTAATTGATTGCAAATCCATGTTTTCATCCTTCCATCCACAAGATAGACATTAAAGCAGGTCTAACACAGGCTGAGTCGGCCTGGTGACCTCCTTCCTGTACCATCCTCTCTAGGATGTGAGCTGTTGCCACTGGCTCTGCCGTGGGAACCAGAGCCAGTCATAGGCCTGCTGCTGCCCCAGGGGAGTCGCTGTGGTCCCGCTGCAGGGCCTGAGCATCAGCCCAGCGGAACATCTGTCTGGCTTTGTTTCCTGTGTGTCCTGTAGGTAGCCTCACAGACTCAGCTGGTCATATTCTGATCCCTGGGATCTATGACCATGTGGCTCCTCTCACAGAAGAGGAGAAAGAACTCTACGGTGCCATCGACCTGGACCTAGAAGAATACCGGAACAGCAGCCGGGTTAAGAAATTCCTGTTCAACACCAAGGTACAGCCCCCAGCTGACGGCTCTCTGAAAGGAATGACAACACTAAACCACTTTTCCCACTGCCTGATCTGAGTGCTGCTCATCTCCGCATCTTAGAACTGACAGCAGTTAATTCTGAGGCTTGTCATGGTCTAGACCAGTGGTTCTCAACCTTCCTAATGCCACCACCCTTTAATACAGTTCCTCATGTTGTGGTGACCCCCAATTTCATTGTTACAAATTGAACATAATTAAAGCATAGTGATTAATCACAAAAACAATATGTAATTATATATGTGTTTTCCGATGGTCTTAGGCGACCCCTGTGAAAGGGTCGTTCGACCCCCAAAGGGTCACGACCCACAGGTTGAGAACCGTTGGTCTAGACTCCAAATCTTTATCTGTGGGCCATAACCACAGAGCTTCCTTTCACAGCCCAGCCTTTCCTAATCCCTTTACTAGACTCAATCCCAACCAGCTGGGCTTCCTATTCGTTCAAAGAGTGAGAACAGCCTGCAATTGTTCAGCTCTAAGACCCCTCACTGTTCATTTTTCTAGACAAAACCAAGAGCCTCAGGGCTCCTCTGTAAATGGCTGCATCTCTGCCTCAGTGTAGTGAGTAAGCCCAGAGGCAGAGGCGTTGTTAAGGGCAAATTCGGACTTGTTGCCACCTCCTCCTGCTGTGGAGTGTGGGCGCTTGGCTGCTTCCCTGAGGAGCGGGGGATGCCAGAGAAGCCGGAGAGGGATCCGGAGAGGGATCCCGAGAGGGAGGAGCCCTGCTGGACGTAGGGGCAGAGTTTACTATGAGGCGGGGTCTGTTTCCTCTGAAGAGGTCTAGGTGGCCACAGCCAGAAAGAAAACCGCTCGGATGCCTGAAAAATCAAAGGCATTTACATGCAAGTTGTCACTGCGATGACTGGGGATGGAAATTTATAACTGAACTCAAATTTCTGAAAGGGCCCCTTTGCCATCTATTAATTGGAAACTTAAGAGCTCCGGTGAGAAGGGGCCTTTGCCATAGGAGTTACTTGGGGAGGTGACAGCCGCACAGGACCTCATGTCCTGAGGGAGAAGGTCACTTTGTTATTAGTCCAGACGTAGCCAAGCAGGGTGATAATGAACTTGTCATGAACGGTGTCGCTGATGTACAGAAACTGGTGATGTAAGCAATCTAACTGAACTGATTTTAATCAGTCTTTCTTGTACATAATAAAATAACTTAATTTTAATTCAGGAGGAAATTCTGATGCACCTATGGAGGTACCCTTCTCTTTCCATCCATGGGATCGAGGGTGCGTTCGATGAGCCCGGAACTAAAACAGTCATACCTGGCCGAGTTATAGGAAAATTTTCCATCCGCCTGGTCCCTCACATGAATACATCTGTGGTGGAAAAACAGGTAAGAAACCTGCATGGTTCTGCCTGGCAACACCCTCCCGAGAGCCGTGCAGCCCTGTGGAGGGAGCAGTGCAGGTGTTGGCACTGAAGTACCATATCTTTTCAATATACAAGGGACTGCAACACATGTAAAAAAAAAAAAAGATACAATTTTTGTTCACTAAAAATCTCTTTCCTCGATTATATTGCAATTACAGTAGTCAGATAAATAACCATTTGGAGTTGGAGTGATGGAAAAATTTAAAGAATTAAATGGTAGCTATAAAGGCAAGATTGGTTTTGTGCACAGATGAAGAAGCTAACTGCGACAGCTGGATGGAGCCAGAAAATCTCAAGTGCCCATTGCTTGTCCACATGTCTGAAATGAACACTCTGATAGGAGCCATTTTAATGAAAATGTTATCTGGAAGGACTTGTATGTCTACATTATCCACCTGTTATCAGTAAACTTCAAGTTTAACAGCAAGTAAACTCTGAACAAATGAGCTCAAGAAATACCTCATCCCAACCCTCTCTACCCCACATTCCTCTGTTACTGTCTTCTAAGTGATAATTACATTCTAAAGTAGGGTCCCCTCCCCAGCTGCCTCTCCTTCCTCCTTCTCCCCTCCCCTATTCTCACAACACTCATTCCCTGAGGGCAGGACCTTGTCCGTCTTGCTCACAGCTATATCCCCAGCACCTAGAACAGTTCTTTGCCACATGACAGGTGTTCTATAAATGTTAGTTGAAGGAATGAATGGAAGAAATATCTCAGGCTATGGAGTTTTTCTTTAGAGGATTTCCATAGTAGCAACATATCCAGGGGCAGAAAAGGATGCTAACAGGCCCTTTCCCAGCTCAGTGTGGGATTGCTCTCAAACTAAGTCCAAAAAGAAGGATTTTTAAATTGAGAAGTTATACTTGTATTATGTTACATAATCACTCAACATTCATAATGTTCATATTATTCATGTTGTCCATAATATTATTCAAGGTCTCAGTTACCAAATTCATAACAAGCAAATGTTAACAGTCAGACACTGTGGTCAGGATGGGGAGGGGAAGGACTGGGGATAGAAGAGGGTGAGGGCAAGTGTTTCTCCCATTGGGTGAAGCTCCGTCCTAGAGACCTGCTCACTGTGTCATCATCCCCCAGGCAGAACCAAGGTCAGATCACAACCCTTGGACTTGCTGGGTTGGGGTTTCCAAGTTTCTTGATGGAAGACTATAGTCATTGTCTGAGGGAATAACTAGAAATGTTCTCTTACAATTGAAAACGTTACCTTTTAGGTGCAGCAGCATCTCCAGTATATATTCTCCCAAAGAAATAGTTCCAACCAGATGGATGTTTCCATGGTGCTGGGACTGCACCCGTGGATCGCAGATATTAAAGATCATCAGTATCTTGCAGCAAAAAGAGCCATCAAAACAGGTTGGACTTAAGATATTTCAAGTGTCCAGTGTCCAGTGGGACTGAGGGGTGGTACCCAAGGGTGGGAGATGTGGATAAAGCAGACACATTTAAATCTCCCAATATCGACTGTCCTTCTGACACAGGCTGTATTACTGAGTGTGACCTGTGCAGGGGCCTTTATATACACTGTCTCATCAATGTGGTCTCTCAAAACATCTTATACTGTACTTACCCTTCTTGTGATGATGGGAATGACAAAATACTTACGTGATGAGATGAACTGGGGCAAGTGATGTAGGCATTGTCTATTTCTGGCTGTGGTTGACCATGGGTAACTGAGACTACAGAAAGTGCAGCCATGGGTAGGAGGAACTACTGTATTACAGATGGGGCCTTAGGCCAAGCCCCTGAAAATGCCAGAGCTGGAGTTTGAGGTCCAGACCTTCTGGGAGGACCAACTCTCTGTGAGGGTTGTCAGGACAAGGGACGCAGGCATGAAAAATTGGAGGAGAAGCCCCATCACAATGCCTCCAGGTGCAGCAGTATTTTACCAGTAAAATTTGGGAGTGAAGAAAAGAGGAAGATAAGTCAGGCAGGTAAATGTAATGCCAGCTGAAGAGAGATGTGTGATTGACATGTCAAGGTCAACGATAAAGACCTGAGATGCTCTTGCAGGAATGCAGGAGTCACCTTTTGGTCTATTTGTGTAATAAACCACCAAGTACATCAACATTGTTCACATTCATGCCTTGCTTTGTGGATAAAGACCACGTGGCATGTTCTCTTTTCTGTCTTTGTTTTATTTTTCATTCCCACTCCATCACTGGCAACTTGTCCTCTCACCCGGAAGGTTTGAACCCATCTCTTTCTAGATCTTAGACCATTAAACTATTTCATGGGATACATTGAAATCTGAGTACAAATATTCAGATAGTCAGGTGATAGTTGACTATAGTGATTTATTTATATACTAGAGACCCGGTGCATGGATTCGTGCACTGGTGGGGTCCCTTGGCCTGGCCTGCAGGGATTGGGCTGAAACCGTTCTCTGGGTCTTGGGTGCAGGTTAAAGCAGATTTGGGGCTGACAGTGCCCCAGCAGCAACCTAACTCATGGCCAATTCCGTGAGGAATCGGACTCTCTCCTCTACTGGTTGGAACATCTGCCCCCTGGTGGTCATTGCACATCATAGCAACTGAGCAAATGGTTGAACAGTTGGACAGTCACTTAGGCTTTTATATATATAGATTGGTTATAAAAAAACAAAACACAAAAACACTAAGTCCCACTTCCCTAATATTTAATTCATGAAACAACCATAAAAGTAGGTACATCCGTGCTGCTTTTCCCAAAAATGCATGACATCTTCCCAGTTATGAGAAAACAGACATACCCAAATTAAGGAACAGCTTACACAACAACCGATCAGTACTGTTCAAGAGGGTCAAGGTCATGAAAGACAAGGAAAGACTAAGAAGCTGTCACAGACTAGAGGAGATGAAGAAGCAGTGACAAATGCAGTGTGGGATTCTGGATGGGATCATGGCACAGAAAAAGGGGAAAGAGTCATGACATTCCAATAAGGTCAGAGTCTGGTTAATAATATTATTCCAATTTTAATTTCCTATTCTTGATAACTGCACAATAGGTATATAAGTTGTTAATGTTAGGGGAAGAAGTGTTAAGGGCACCTGGAAACTGTACCACTTTTGCAACTTTCTGTAAGTCTGAAATTACTTCAAAATACAAATTTTTTTGAAATTATCTTTTTTTGTAGGTAGTTGTAAAGAAGGCAATCACAGTTTTCTTCTGGTTGCTACTGACTATTTTAGAATATAAATTGCATGACTCGAGAAGCTTACTTACCCCATGCACCAAATGTAATGGTGATTACTGGGCGTAGTCTTGTCATCATGTTATTCAAATGCCTTCTTTTCCTGTTTTAGTGTTTGGAACAGAGCCAGATATGATCCGGGATGGATCAACCATACCAATTGCCAAAATATTCCAGGATATTATCCAGAAGAGTGTGCTGATGCTTCCGCTGGGCGCTGTTGACGATGGGGAGCACTCTCAGAATGAGAAAATCAACAGGTAGGCTCCTGTGGGGGCTACGCCCTCACTGCCCAACCCCAGGTCTGTACATCAGAACCTCCCGACATGCTGCATACATTAGATTGAATTGATATCCTCAAATCTTTCTGTTCACATTGTAGACTAGTTTTCCTCCATAATTTGAATGGAAATAACAGTGTTTCTCTTACTTCTCTTATTAGGTGGAACTACATAGAAGGATCCAAATTGTTTGCTGCCTTTTTCCTAGAGGTGGCTCAGCTTCATGAATAATGGCAGGAACCTTCCAGCTTAGATCTGACCTGCTAACACCCTGGACAGGAAAGGAATCTCAATATCCAGAGAATTTCAGTCCAGAAAGTAATGTTTTCCCTCCCATTTAAAATATCTTTGGACATTTGAACCAATAAGTATAGACATTGGGAATGGTCTAATGTCCCATAGCAATCCTTTCTAAAGTCACAGCTTCCTTCACCAACCTGATCTCCCCAAGTTCAGCTGCAGTATCCCAGGACTGGACCTCCCCTCACAATGATTGACGTAGTCACTCTAGCTTGCTTTCTAGGTCCGGAAGTACTCATGACACATAATCATTCCATGCAGTGACTGTCAGTACTCACCCCACCCTTGCTTGTACCACATCTTCCTTTTATCTTATTAATAAAAACCTTGGTCTCCACCACTGACTACCATGATTTCCCTGTGGGTTCATTTTTAGAGGAGTTACTAGAGCATGATACTATGTTAACCTCTTGCTTCCCCTTCATTTATTTTTCCTGCTCTGAAAAGTTCTGAAATAGAAATGATCAATATGCATAGCCTCATGTCACTTGGGATTTCTTGTGTGAAGATGAGTACTTTTTTATCCCAAGCCCCTTTACCTTTGTTGTGATGGATGCCAACAGACCACCTGATTTCTGCTCTTTCTTTCTCCCCATCAGGAAAGGCCCACTCGGTCTCTCCAACCTCTGTGCATATGTAAATTTGCTACAGCAGAATCAATCCTGATAGAAGTTCACTCAGCCCATTGGAATTTTACTCAATGACTACATCTAAATTGCTCAAAGCTTTTAATAGCATCAGTGATAGATAGAGAACTAATCAACCCTGACATCAGTAACACACTCTATATTTAAAGCCATCAGCTAGTGTGCATCCATTAATCATTTCAGTTAACCATCTTGTTTGCTTGATTGAATTTGATGGTGTACACAAACAAACAAGAATGTAATTTTTCTTAGGTTGAGTATGTAAACAAATCAATTCAATCTTTATGAATTCATTATCTAAATCACATTAATGGAGAAGAATTTAAGGGTTTATTAAAAATGTTTCTCTTGTGATTCAAAATAAAACCAAAGCATAAGGCATTTCATCTCTTGGTGGGTCCTTGAAATGTCAGTGTTAAAATTTTCACATCTGAAATGGCTGGGTCATGGGGCCAGTGATCCACTTACTCTGACTCTGGTCACAGAAATGGGACCCCACTTAGGCTTCAGCCTGTGTGTGGGGAGGGACACACACAAAGGGCCCACTTGTCTGATGGAGAGAACATCAAGTCCTGGCAGTTGAGTGTTGGCAGGTGTTTCATATTCTTTTATATTAAGTTTGGTTCATGCTTGCTGGATTACGTTGAATCTTGTGACATTTGGGATTTTGTGGGACCTACCTGACATATTTGGCAGAGTTCCCAAGAACTAATTGTACTAGAGGTCTATGATGCTAATTTTATTTTTAAAAGGGTGTTCAGATAAGTCAACTTACACAAGCAGGTTGTAAAACATATTGTCACTACTTCTGAGCAATGTAACATCAGTTTTACCAAGTCACTGAATAACAAGATGTATTCTTTGATCTTCATTCCTGCTGAATCTGAGACCTGCAGTGCCTTGGTTAATTATTCAGCTGCCACCAGGTGAGAATGGAGGAGGATGAACAAAGTCATTGAATCTAGAGATTCTACTCCTGGGATGCCTGAGTCCAGAGCCCATGTCTTTCTGCTTCCCCGTCACCCCAGCTCTCATAGGCCCCTCTGGATTGTCCACCTGGCCTTGAGCCACCTAGCTGCCTGGGTTCTGCTGTGATAAGCAGCATCTTCCAGTTGGTTACATTCAGAGGTAAGAGAAATCTACCCAATTACTGGCGAGGAGACAAATTAATCAATTGTGAGAAGACAAAGGAGTTGAGGATAGGGAAATTTAAATATTTGCTTTAAGAATTTCATTGAAGAAAGATATACACATGGGTGAAAAGATCACCCAGTGTACTTGTTGGGGTATGTGGGGACAGCTCGATCAGGAGGGAACATCATTGGCCCGGAGGAGGGCAATGTGTCTGGGTTAGGGGTTATGACCATCAACTGGATTTGGTAGATGCTCTTAAGGAAAACACTGAGGACTGGGGATGTTTTTATCTTTCTGTTGTAGTCATAAAGTGTACTGGCTGGGAAACCTGTGTGCGTGTGCACGGGACAGTAGCTCACATTGCCTACTTACTGCCTGAGGAGGGCAGTGGACAAGCACACACAGAGGACCTGCTCCGGGCCTCTTCTCACTCCACAGCTCATCCCAGTTCACCCCTCCCCAGACCTCTGTGTCAGCCAGAACCCAGGGACACCCAGCCCAGCCCCCTCCCCTGAGAACCCGACCCAGATCCTCCTGTGTATTTCATATCAAGAACTCAACTCTTGTAAAATGGAAACTTTCATCCATCCTCCCAAACCTGTTTACCCTCTGAGGTTCCCTGCTGTGGTAAATGGACTGTGAGAATCCTGAGTCTTCTTGGACACTTTCGTCTTTCAAATCCAATTCAATATCAAGACCAAAAGCCACCACTTCCTTCTATCTGCAGTCACCTCCAAGATCCTGTGAGCCAAATCCTCTAACTTTGGTGGGTTATTGCAAAAGCCACTACCTAATCTCTGCTTACCTGGCAAACGTCACCAGTGTACCTGTCACACAGCCTGTGTGTCCTTTCCGCTTGCTTAAAACCCTAGAGTTGCCAGCGGGTCCTAGGGTGAAGCCCCCATCACAACAGGGTCTACAGAGTGGCCCACTCTGTCCTCCGCTTTCTCTGCTGGCCTTAATCTGCCTCACTACTTAGGCCCTCATCTGCCCCAGAGCCTTCTGCTACCTCCCCCTGTCCCTGGCACATGACCTCCCCTCTTGGTCTGGCTCATCCCCCACCACCCTAGACTCCATGTTGTTCTTCAGATCTTGGCTTAGTTGTACTTTTTCAGAGAAGCCTTTCCTGATTCCCCCAGTGAGTTAGGTGTCCATATTCACCATCATAGTCTCTGTAGTTCTGTTGTGCCGTTTGTTATCATTGTATTTAAGTACATATTTGTAAAATGAAGAAACAGCCAGGCCCCCCTAGACTGTAAACCCTTAGGTTCTGTCTATTGTGGACTCTCCAAAATTCCAGACGTGTCATGGGTCTTCAGGAAACATTTACATAATAGATGAAGATCTCCACACTTGTGTGACCCATCTACATGCTGCCGTGTCTCCCATCATTTACGCAAACTTTAAGCTTCTTACCTAACATCAGATTCCATTTCCAACCAATCTCTGTACTTCAAGGCCCAGCAAAGTGCACTGCATACAGTAGCTGCTCCTTATTTCTTGCTAAAATCATCCTTTTGATTCTACAGTTGCAATTTTTGGGGTGTCCCTGCCTGCTGTCCCGCCTGAACTTCTATATTTTTGTTGTTGTTGTTAATTGAGGATATTTTTCCATTGATTTTTTTTATATAGAGAGAGTGGAAGGGAGTGAGACAGAGAGAAAGAAACATCGATGTGAGAGAGACCCATCAATTGGTTGCCTCCCGCATGCGGTAGGGGCTGGCCAGGGATTGAGCTCGAAACCAAGGTTATGTGCTCTGGGCCAGAATTGAACAGGTGACTCTTTAGTCCATGAGCTGATGCGCAATCCACTGAACCAAACCGGCTAGGGCTGGACTTCTATCTTTACACTCTTCACCTCACATGTTCCTTGCTGAAACTGTCTTGGGAGCAGCTAATCCTGGGAAAAGTACATAAAACAAGTCATGCTGAGGTGATAACAGCTCATGTGTACCCTCCCAGGCATCATCTGTGTCTTCATAGGGGTCATGCCTTAGTTCAGAGGCCACAAACCAGCAACATGGGAGCCCAGAAGGCTCCTCACTGTGTCTCATGTGGTCTTCACAATGTCCAAATTGCTTCTGGATTGAATGCCAGCATTTCAGAATTGGCAGGCTTCAAACAAATGGTTTCTCTCATGCAGTCAGAAGGTAGGGCAATACTGACCTGTGGCTACTGCAGGGTGACAGCCAGCTGAGCTGAGATGTTGTGCTGAGTATGCACAGTGTCTGGCCCATAATTTGTGCTCAACAAACATCTTAGAAGTAGACTAAGAAAGCAGGTGAAGAAAGAAAAAAAATGCTATCTATTTGGCTTTTCACTTCTACTGATAGCTACTTTCACTTAAAAAACAAGTCCCCAAACCAACTCCATTTTATGATAGGGCCAAATAACTTTTAAATACTATGCTCTTTTAAATACTTAGTTTTAAATGTATTCAATGTCATCTAGCTATCATTTTTTAATGTTACTTTTTAATTCAAGTTTGAATATTAATTGAACATGTAATAGCTAACTAATTAATGATTTGAGATCTTGATTATATATTTGTTTCTGTGATAATGTAACTGTGGTTAGATCTAGCATAGTTATGTTATCTGTCTGTAATACCACACCACTGCCTTATATGATGAGCAATAAAATTTACATTATTTATTTATTTATGTATTTTTAGAGGGACAGAGGAAGGGAAGAAGAGGTAGGGGGAAGGGGGGGGAGAGAGAGAGAGAAAGAAACATGGATTTGTTGTTCCACTTATTTATGCATTCATTCCTTAACTCTTGTATGTGCCCTGACTGGAGATCAAACCACAACCTTGGTGTATCAGGATGATGGTCTAACCCAGTGGTCGGCAAACTGCGGCTTGCGAGCCACATGCAGTTCTTTGGCCCCTTGAGTGTGGCTCTTCCACAAAATACCCCGTGCAGGCGCGCATGTACAGTGTGATTGAAACTTCGTGGCCCATGCGCAGAAGTCGGTATTTTGTGGAAGAGCCACACTCAAGGGGCCAAAGAGCCGCATGTGGCTCGTGAGCCGCAGTTTGCTGAACACTGGTCTAACCAACTGAGCTACCCTACCAGGGCAACAAGCAAGCCTATATAATAAAAGGGTAATATGCAAATTGACCCTAACAGCAGAACTCCCGGGAACTATCAGTCGCTATGACATGCACTGACCACCAGGGGGGCGCCGCTCAGCCAGAAGCTGGCTCATGACTGGCCAGTACAGCAGCAGTGGCGGGAGCTTCTCCTGCCTCCACAGCAGTGCTAAGGATGTCTGACTAAGCCAGCAGGTGGACATCCCCTGAGGCCTCCCGGGCTGCCTGAGAGATGTCTAACTGCCAGCTTAGGCCTGATCCCCCAAGAAGCGGGCCTAAGCCATCAGTCAGACATCCCCCAAGGGGTCCCGGACTGCAAGAGGGTGCAAGCTGGGCTGAGGGACCTCCTCCCCGCCCCCCTCCCAGTGCACGAATTTCCATGCACCGGGCCTCTAATGAAATATAAACCAAGACCTAACACTTGCACATTTTCCTTCTGTTCTCCCACTGACCAACACGGTAACATCTACCTTTTATTTCGTAGAGCACTTAACACATAAGAAAGATAACCTTCCTCCTCACTGTCTTGAAAAGAACTTTCCTCTCTAGGAAGCAAGTCCTGGGAGGCAGGGGCTGGGCTGAGTACATTCTATACTTTCCTCAGCTATCCGAAAGTCCAGTCAATTGATGAAAGACAAAGGCAGAAATACAGGAGGTTTTCTGCAGCAAAGTGATGTTTCTTTTCTTTTAAAATTTTTTTCAGCATGATGTGAAAGAGAATGGATGGTAGGTGTAATGACTATAATTTCTTAACAGTTATGGTAAGTAAATAAATGCTTCTGAGCTTTTTAAATTTGGGTAGTTTGAAGAAAAAAATTGTCATTATGTGGAAAAATTATACTTAAAATCACTGTTCTAGTGTAATTTCTTATTCAGAATGAGAAAAGATGTCAGATAAATTATGCCTTTGAGTATAACAGAAAATATGAAGTTTTAAATCATTTCACCTCCCACACTAAAATTCACCAAAAGACATTTAAAAAGAACTTATATTTAAAACCCTAGTGTGGGTGGTTAAGTGTTCATAGCATACCATCACTGTTATTGTAGGTGGGCATTTGAATGTAATGACAGAAAATGCTAATTTAAAGGAAATTAGAGCTTCAAAGGACACTATTAAAATAAGTTAGTCATCAAAAATTAGTCACCCCAAATGACCTCAATGTTTCATTTCAAATTTTATGTAATTATAATCAAAGAAAGGAGGTTACCTAACTTTGTTTAAAACCCCATTTGAAGAACCAGAAGGCAGAGCTCTGGCCTATTATATCAGCACAAAGTGAGGTGGGGG
>NW_005355584.1:5900484-5905322 GCF_000412655.1 Myotis brandtii
CCCAGAGGGGAAGCACCAAATTCTGCATATTCTGCCTAAATCTCTGGATGACTTCTAAACTATGGATGTGTGAAGCAGATGAAAGCCTCCAAGCTAAGGCTGAGGGAGGATGAATACAGCCCAAATAACTGTCTGTTAGAACAGTAACAACCATCATCAGCCTCTTCGGAGGAACATAACTGAATTTAGAATCTCTACCGATTACTCAGATGTCTAGGATACAAATCAAAATTACTAGACATTTAAGAAAGAGGAAAACATGATTCATAATAAGAGAAAATCAACATAGCTTAATCCCAGAGAAATAAGGAAAAAACCACTAGCTGCTTTGAATAGATGTTTAGAGATGACAGAAGAATCAGGGAACATATTAGATAAACAGAAATGATCCAATCTGCAGGTCTGAGAGAAAAAAAAGAATGAAAAATAAAAGACATCTTCAATGCGCTGTGTATAATATCAAGATGTGTAATAGGTATATTTTATTGGCATTCAGGAGAAAAAAAATAGGGACAGCTCTCTCCCTCCTCTTAAGGAACCTCTTTACTGGGACTGCATCCTAGCCACAGCACCAGATTGGTAGAAGTAGTCTATGTGTGAATTTGGGACATTGAAGAAGGGGGAAATAGTCACCAACTTTACCAAATATGGACAGAACCAGAGAACATGACATCTTTTTGAGCTTCGTTTTTCAAAACGAAAATAATATCCCTATTTAGAGAGGTAATAACAGATAATGCATTTAAGGTTTTAGCATAATGCCTGTCATTTATGGAAGTTGGTATATCTTCTTTTGTACATTCTCCTTTTAATTTTCCAACCTGCTACTGTAAAAATGTTTACTATTCATTATCTAATAGGAAAAATGACATATACCTAGAAAATGATGTAAATCTATTACTTTATTTCCTCATATATGATAGTGTATACATATTTTACTTATGAAGTTGAAAAGTTGCTCTGAATTTTTCCTTTATACTTTCTTAGACTGCTACTATGATAGACTTGGTAATAATCCTTCTGTATCATTTATGTTGCTTCTTGGTGCAAGTAAAAGAAAACCTGACAGACAATAACAGACTTTTTTTTTTGACTAATGTGAGTGGAACGGTCCCAACAGGGCTGGCTTAGCCGGAGTCCTGACCCAGGCTGTCTCACTGAGAGGCCTAGGCCTTCACCAGGTGTCTGTGCACTATTCATGTCAGACATGACTCATCCAGAGGAATCCTTGCTCTGAATTTCACCCTTAGAATCAGAAAACTAGTCCTTAATCAGACCAATGGAAACTCCTAACTGGAAATGAGGACATTGGGTGGTTGGAGAGATGGTACTATTATAACAGAACTGAGTTGGCTCTCTGGTGAGTGAATAGTAGTGACAGTTCCATTTATATTTACTTTAATTAAAGACCAGAAGTTTTTAAAAAATATATTTTTTATTGATTTCAGAGAGGAAGGGAGAGGGAGAGATAGAAACATCAATGATGAGAGAGAATCATTCATTGGCTGCCTCCTGCATGCCCCCTAATGGGGATCGAGCCCACAACCCAGGCATGTGCCCTTGACTGGAATTGACCCCGGGACCCTTCAGTCTGAAGGCTGATGCTCTATCCACTGAACCAAACCAGCTAGGGCAAGACCAGCAGTTTAAAACTAAATACGAGGAAGGCAGTAAGCAATTGGGAAATGTGTGTTCTTCATTATACTCAAGTAACTAATTTTTTTATGGCATAAGTATTAGAATAAATATGAAAATTTAAATGGTTTAACCATCTCTTCCACCAATTATGTGTGCTTGTTGTTATCTTTCCTTAAAATTCCATTAGGTTCCTCTGGTCAAATATAAGTAATATCTACTCATTGGCCACTTCTCTATCGCTGGAGTTGTTGATGGGCAGGGCCACTGCAGAAAAGGCAGCATGGAGAGAGTGTAACACAAACTTAGCACATCCCGATAAATCCATACACTTAAAAAAATATTTTCTTATTTATTTTAGAGAGGAAGGGAGAGGGAGAGATAGAAACATCGATGAGAATCATTGATCAGCTGCCTCCTGCACGCCCCCTACTGGGGATGGAGCCTGCAACCCGGACATGTGCCCATGCCCTGACAACAACTGAATGTCAAAACTGTGCAATTTTTTTAGATTAATTTGTGGCAAAGAAAGAACTATAACCTAGACCTTCTTATCCTGTGGCAGATGGATTTGAGGATAATCCTCAACTTAAAGGTGGTCCCACCCCTAACCCTTGGGAATAGCTCCAACTCTGATTGAGGAGTGCTGTGGAAACATTTATGAAGACAGATTATTGCATGTAAAACTATAATGTAGAACATTATTTGTATCACCCAGATAAAATTCTCCTCACTTGGAGAAGTCTAAGATGATGGGGGCAGGGGGGGGGGAGGCATCAGGTACAGGTGCAAGGATAAATAGTGCTTTAAGAAAACTTGTCTGCAATATTAGAAAACATTAGTCAATGCAGAGAGCAAGTTCAAACACAATGGATGGGAAGCTGCATTTCAGAGAAAAGTGGTGGATTCGGAGCTCCAACATTGGGAGGGGGACCAACAGCTCTGTCCAGTCAATGGAAGGAGTGGAACCTCGGAGCAAGCCACAAGGGCTCCATGAGTTTCACATAAACAGCCTATATTTGGCTGGGCTGCCATCTCAGTCCAGAAAAGTTGCTTGGCCTCCTCTCCCTGGGGCCTCCATCCCTTCAAATGCTAAACAAAAGAGAAGTGTTGGTTTACTCTTGCTTTATAGCAATACTGCAAACACAAATTAAAAATTTTTGTCCTGTGGCTACATAAAAGTGTGGGGAGAAATAATTTTTCAAAAAGCCCCAAGGTTTTACAAACATTTACATGTAATATAAATACAATATAATAAAAATAATTATATAAATTTTATAAAGATTATATAAATTAATACACCTGGATCTTCTTTTATATATATATAAACTTTCCTGATGAGACACACAAAAACCCTATCAAAATTTTTCTATATTCCTGGGCTTTTCTAGAGCCCTGCATGAAATATAGTAGATGCTTAATAAACAATAGCCATCATCACTATTAGTATTATCTAACAAAGTCCTTTATAAGAGTAATATTATTATACCCTACTAGTATGATTTAGAAATTTTAGAGCCTTTTCTATTAATAGAATTTCAAAAGGGAACTTTACCCTAAATAACTCATCTTACACATGAGGAAAAGGTTAAATTGACTTCCTTAAGGTGACATTATGATGTAAATGGTCCTGTCTCTGCAAAATAATGCATAAAGGAACTGAAAAATCAACTCAGATTCTACTTCACTGCTCAAAGATGAACTGTTAACTAAATCCCTAAGGTGAGAAAGGTTGCAAGATTCAGCACCTGAAGACCAACAGAATGCCCAATTCATATGGAGAACTGTATTAAGTTCTCCATATGAAGAAGTTTATCATATTGATAAGTTTATCACCTTGTCACACAAGACTAACACTGTTGAAATAGATGGTAAACATTTTATTTATAAGCACTACATTTTCAAGTACATTTCTAGGGAACTCTGAAGACCAAATTTAGTTTTAATTATCTTTCATTCAATAGGCATCCAGTAAACGTTAACGAAACAGATATAACATTGACAAGCTGATCACCTGTTCTGAGAAACCTGTTTTCCAAGTTTCTATACAGTTTTTAATGGACAATTACTGAGTCAGTATGGTAGAGTGGGGAAGTCTGACTGTGGAGTTTAGAGCCAAGTCCTACTTTTACAAGCTGTGTGATCTTGGGAAGGTTGATGCCTCTAAACAGCCCTTTCCTGCTGTGGAAGACGTGAGCATTCATTTGGATTCTATTGAGGAGTCAGATAAGGTCTACAAGAAGCTCTCTATCGCAGCGATTTACCTTTTTCATCTCATGGCACACATAAACTAATGACTAAAATTCTGCAGCACACGCACAAAAAATATACATATAATTCTGATTCATTCACACCAGTCCTGCGTGTGCCTGCCGCTCTCTGGACCTCAGTGTGCTGGGCGCCTGTTGGCTGTTCCCATATTCTAATTTGACAATCTAAGGGAAAAGAGGTCAGTGCCCCTGACTAGTCCGGTATTGCATGTTTTAAAAATTCTTGCCACACACCAGTTGAATCACGGCTCTATCCTAGTTAGTCTGATTTAAATAGCACTGAGCTGAAATTGGCCTTGAGAGATGCTGTGGGTAGGAAGCCTATCATTATTACTATAAGGGCATTATTTCAAAGCCTACTCACTTTATCTTCCTAAATACAATTCTGATTAACAGGTGCCCCTGTGCCTACAAGAGAAGTTAGAATTCTTCACCACCTAACCCCAGGTGGGATACCGCTGCCCATTAGATAAGGTGCTGCTGTCCTTGCACTTGGTCTTCCTTCCTGGGTCCTGAGGTTCTAGACTCGAGGCCCTAGATGCTCCCGCACAAGGGGCAGAGGGGCTGTGACTGGGGCGCATAGTGTCTTTCTTCGGCCAATCCTTGTGCCGTTAACGTTCACAAACAGTCCACGCAGGGGCGTTTTCGGTTCTTATTGCCCAACTGAACCACCACACTGAACTCCTTTGCCTCGGAATTCGGCTCCTGGCTCCCTTCGGCCTGTGACTGCGAGAATCCCAATCTGAGTCACGGGAGAGCTTTTTCTCTTAATCTGGAGGGGCGCACGCGCCTGGCCCAGCAGAAATAGCTGGGTCCCCTACATGAGGGCCTCGGCAGCGGCACCCCTCGGGCCGGGTCAAGGCCCCGCAGGCCTTCGCAGCGCCCGGGGCGTCGGCTTCTCCGCGTCACCCTCGGGGTTTTCCAAGGCGGGCG
>NW_005355584.1:5905378-5905912 GCF_000412655.1 Myotis brandtii
GGCGGCGAGGGGGTTGGAGGAGGGAGGGGACGCGGAGGCAGAGTCGCACGGGAGGAACCCGCTCACGGACCTTCTAAGTCCCAGGTTGCCCACCCCGGCCGACACCGCCAGCTTCCCAGCCGGACCACGGTCTCTCCTTTAGACTGACTCCCTCGGCTTTCCGTTTTCTCTAGGGGAGGGGTGGGACTTCCGGCTTCATCTCCGAGCGACTTCCGGCAGGAGATGATGTACCGAAAACAAGACGGCACACGGACCCGTTGGCCATTCGAGGCAAAGAAAAAGGGTACTTGGAGTGGGTTTTACTAAACCGGTCCCGAGATCCTGTATTTTGGCTGTAGCGTCCGGCGGTCGGTTCACGACGGAGTTGTCCAGGGAGCCGCCGGAAGTCGCTCAACGGAAAGGCAGGATGTCCCGCCCCTTCCTCCCAGAGGGAAGACGGTGAGCCGGAGGAGTCAGTCGTAGGGGCAGCAGGAGCGATCCTGTCGACAAACAGGTAAGTTACTGTCCGGCCGGGGCGGGGGGTTTGGAGGCGGG
>NW_005355584.1:5906437-5919793 GCF_000412655.1 Myotis brandtii
GCTGCACAGCCCCAGCCCGCGAGCAGTCCCGCGTGTGCCTGCCGCTCTCTGGACCTCAGTGAGCCCGGCGCCTGGAGCTGCTGACCCCTGTCGGTTGCGTTGCATTTCGAACAGCCCATGTATTTCATTGGGGAGTTCTGGAATAGGCTATGTTGGCAGGCTGGACACCCATAAACACACATGTAGGATTTCGTTGTTTTATAGGTAATCATAGTCCTAATGGTGATTGGGGTGTAACTTTACCGTCTGTGCCGGTGGATCACCTTACAGTGTACGCGTGCTTTGCGGTGAGGTGTTAGTCCACTTGGAACACCGTATAGGTATGTAGGGAAGGGCACTCGTCTGTGGATTAGAGCATCATTAGGAGAGCACAGCAACCTAGTAGGAATTAGTATTCCCTTTTTTGCCAAGTGAGAACCAGATTAAATACTTTGACCAAAGTTAACATCAGGATTCAAATCTCAAGGTGTTTGTTACTCATTCTTTTTCAAGTTTGCTACATGTGAAATGACAGACTCCTTCTGGCATGTCTGAAAAATGTTAAGGCAGTGGTTTCGAGTAGCAAATGTCTTCTTGCCTGATACCTAAGGCAGTTGTGATTATTGCTGTTAACTGTTGCTACTGGTGCCTTAAAAAAAAGCTGTTTAAGAATGATTTAAGATTTACAGAAAAGCTGCAAGATAGGACACAGTTTCACTGGTATTCAGTACAGTGGCTACACTTAAACAAAATTAGTTCCTGCTCTATTCCAGACATCGTTCTAGGTGCGGGAGAGAGTGACACACTGCTCTAGATGATTTCTAGATCTGGTTGAGGCGACAGATACACAAAGAGGATGCCTCCTGAAAGTGCTGAAATGGAGATACAGGAGCACAGAGGACAGTGTGTCTGATTGCTTGAAAGGAGTGGTGAGAGCTTGCAGGATACCTGTTGGAGTCTCAAGAATCAGTGGGTATTCATTTGATTGATGGGACATTTTCCCCAACATTCAACCTTATTAAGTTTGTTTTCTTCCAGGAGAACTCTCTGACCTTCTAAGTTGATTCCCCCCATCTCTGAGATTCGTTTTGCAAGTTGTGAGAAGAATCCCAGTTTATAAATCTATGAGAAGGAGATTAAATGAAATTTAATGTTTCTTAGGCAGTAATGGAAATTTCTAGATCTATACCTTTTTAAGTTCTTTATTTTTCATACTTGTTAAATGCTTTTTGTGGTTGGGTCACACATTGTTTACGGAGAGGAGCACAGTTCGGAACTATGATTTGGGTTAAATTCCCACACCAGAGGGGACATTTGAGTGTGTGTCTTAGTCAGCTTGGGTTACTGTAACTAAATACCATAGCCTGGGTGGCTGAGAAAGCAGACATTTGTTTCTCACAGTTCTGGAGGTTGAAAAGTCTAAGATCAAGGTGCAGCTTCCTAGTGAGGGCTCTTCCCGCCTTGCAGATGACACCTACTTGCTGTGTCCTCACATGCCAGAGAGCAAGAGACAACTATGGTCTGTCTGTCGCTCATAAGGATACTGATCCCATCTTTGGGAGCCAACCCTCAATGACCTCATGTAAACCTAATTACTCCCAAAGGCCCCACCTCAAAGACCATCACATTGGGAATTAGGACTGCAACATACGACTTTTCAGTCTGTGGTAGATGGGTTTCTTGGAATTTTTGTTATGTGTAATGAATTCCTCCAAAATAGACTTGATAGAGAACTAAATAGGAAACTGTGAAATTAGCATTATATGGCTTTTACTAAAGAAAACACAATTTTATTTATTTTAGAGTTATTAAATAAGATTCAGAAACCAGTGGATGAAGAAATTTTGTTTCATTTTAACAAAAGAAATAAGTGGTGACGCACAGTAGTGCTCTTTTCACTTTTAGGCCTCATAGGAATGAATGCCCTCACAGAGTTATCAATGAGGGCATGAGGACTGGCGTTGATCTATTACAGTTCCCTTATTGTCTGATAGAGAGGCTGAGCTCCACAGAAGCTAAGTGACAAATCTATCCCAGAGATTAGTGGCAGAGCAAGGATTAGAATCTCGCCTGCTGATTTGCTGTCTGGCCGTTCTGTTCTTTCCTCACTGATTCTCAAACTTATAGTGCTTCAGGGTCACCTTGGGGGCTTGTGAAAAGAGGGTCCTGACAGAGGTTCATTCAGTAGTCTGGGCTGGGACTGAGAATTTGCATTTCTGACAAGTTCCTGAATTCTGTTGAAGCTGCTGGCTCTGAGACCACACTTTGAAAAACGTAGTCTCACACATCATTTTTGATCTAAGAGAGTAAGTAAACCTCCATGGGTCTATGGCAGCCTAACCTTTTCCCTGGTACTCAGAGATTCACATTTTTATTTCTTTTTTCCTTTTAAAATATATTTTTATTGCTTTCAGAGAGGAAAGGGGAGAGAGAGAGAGAGAGAGAGAGAGAAATGTCGATGATGAGAGAGAGAGAGAAATGTCGATGATGAGAGAGAATCATCGGTTGGCTGCCTCCTGCACGCCCCTACTGGGGATCCAGCCAGCAATCTGGGCATGTGCCCTTGACCGGAATCGAACGCGGGACCCTTCTGTCCTCAGGCTGACGCTCTATGCACTGAGCTAAACCAGCCAGGGCTGAGATTCACGTTTTTAAATTTTGAGTTACAAACAATGCACCAATATCAAAATGCTTAGATGAAAAAAAGGACTAGAAATGGATTGTCAGAGCGAGTCATTTTCAAGGATAATTTTTGTAGATAATTTTAGAGGTCAGAACATGTTATTGTTGAAGGGGACACACTTGAGCTGTGAGGGTCCTCAGTCTTATCAACACTGACAGTAAAGAGGGTGTCCAGATCGATTGCCAGATTGTTTAGCAGTGAACATCAATTACTTCCAGTTTTGTTACGTGATGCATTTCTCTGTTATCTTGTGTGTTAAAACAGAGATCCTTTCTTATATATCAAAATCTCATGAGGCCCTAGCACTGTTACATGCCCATAGTAGATGTTAAATAAATGAAAGTTGAATTCAATTAAAAAAGAGTAAGGGGGGGAAATAAGGTAGTTTATTTATTTGGAGAGATTTCAGTGCCCTAGGAAAGTTACTCTGTTCTCTAGTTATCCCAACTGCAGGTTTTTATTGAATAAAAATTCCAACTTAAGCCTCATCTGTAATTATTGGAATTTTTTTAGTACAATTACTGGAGGAGATAATATATTTTTATGTTAGAGTTAATAAGTGGTATCCTATACTTTTTAAAAAAATCATTCATCTGAAATGATTTTTAAAAACTTTTTACTTTGAAATAATTTTAGAATTACAAAAGGATGCAAAAATAGTCCAGGGAGTTGATATATACCTTTCAACCTGTCCCCCTTTGTTAACATCTTCTGTAACCATAGTGTAGTCATTGAGACCAGGCGGTTGATAATTAAAGTCTTCATTCGAGTTTCACCACTGCTGTCCTTTTTCTGAACCAGGATCCAAACCAGTATTAGTTATCATGTCTATTAGTGTCTTCTAGGTGACAGTTCCTTTCAGATTTCTTTATCTTTTAGGACCTTTTAAGAGTACTGGTCAGTTATTGTATAGAATGTTCCTTGGTTTGGATTTGCCTGATCTTCATTATTAAGTTGAGGGTTAAGCATTTTTGGCAAGAATGCCACAGTGGTGAGTTTGTGCCCGTCTCTGTTATTGTATTGGGATGCACGTGTATCATTGGTTGATCTCTTGGTTGAGGTGGTGTCTGACATCCTTCTGTGCTCTAAAGTGAAAAATTTTCCTGTTGTAATTAATGAGCCTCATAACTTCACTGATTTTGGTGCAGAAGTTTAAAAGAAATGAACATATAATGTTAGAATCCCTGGTGTGTGACCCTAACTGTGAACTATTTCTTTTGTAGGGAGACTTCATTATTTGTCAGACCCAAGTACGTATAGCAGAGGAGGGTAAAGAAATAGGCACTGGGCCAACAGTTATTTGCTCAACTTGGTTTTGAATTGGAAGCAATGGAAACTGTTTGCCCCAATTCTTTTGCCGTGGTTCTGCAATGTCTCACATCCGTCTTCCAGGGTATAGCTTTCCATAACTGAATTTCTTAAAATTCACAGCTTTTCTTAAAATTTGTAGAAGATGAATACCCTTCAGTTCTTAGGCAGTTGCCTAAGGAGTTGCTTATCCACTCGCTAGTCCGTAGAGCTGGGTGTGTTCTCTTTGTAGGCCATGCTGATGGAATGTGAGATTATTACATATATACACATATAAATTGTCTCTCTTTCAATATGCTTGTGCCTTTAATATCCCAACCAGAGTAAATTGGAAGATATTAATTCTGTTCTATCTCCCTCGCAAGCTCTTAAGCTCCTTGGAGGCAGGGGACAGATCTTTTTGTTTACCAATGAGTTGCTTGGTACCTGGCACACACAAAGCACTCAATAAATGTTTGTGAATAAATGAATATTATGTGTCTGTTTTGTTACTTGCTTTTATAAGTTCCCTGAATATTGTGAATACCTTCCCACAGTAACACTGCAGTGTACTCTGCAGGGCATTGAGTCTGCAATGTGCCACAGCAGCTACATCGCTAACCCATCCTGCACTGTTGGGTATTAGCTTGTTTGTTCTCTTATAAAGAGTTCTATGGTGAATATATGAAACACATTTTATCCAGTTATTTCCTTAAGATAAATTCTGTGAAGATTCATTGATAGCTCAAAGAAGATACATGTAAGGCTTTTGATACAGATATTGCAAAATTACTCTCTGGAAAGGTTGTATAGATTTATAGCTCAACCACACTACCCAGTGCTTACCTGTCTTATTATTATTATTTTTTAGAATAAGACTAAATTATGGGTTTTTAATGTTTCTAAGTAATATTCCTGGAGTGTGATGGAGTAAGGAATCATAGTCTGGCTAATTTGATAATAATGTTCAAAGTTTCACATTGAAAATTTCCACTTTTTTGTTTGCCTCAATGAGAGAGCAAACAAAAACAAAGTGGTTGACACCTAATCATTATTTTACTTGGGGCACTTTTAGTATCTTCCTCAAGTTCGAGTTGGTGATATCTATGACCCTTAACAAACAGGAAACTTTGAGAACGGCATACATTTCTAATTCATATCATTCACAAAAACCAGCTACAAAAGTCAACAGTTAAAGGCTTAAATACGGAAGGCAGAACTATGAAACTCTTGGAAGACAATGTAGATCAGTAGTTGTGTGACCGATGTAGGGAAGAGATTTTAAACACATCACAGAAGATACAAACTATAAAGGAAAAGATCCGTATGTTTGACAACAGTATTGACCACTTGTAATTTTTTTAATGGATTTTTCTAGCTCTTTAAAAAAATTCATTGATTTGAGGGAGAGAGGGAGAAAGGGAGAGAGGGAGAGAAACATCAAGGATGAGAGAGAAACATTAATCGGCTGCCTCCTGCACGCCCCCTACTGGGGATTGAGCCCACAACCCCCAGCATGTGCCCTTGACTGGAATCAAACCAGGGACCCTTCAGAGCATCCTTTAGGCTGATGCTCTAACCACTTGTGATTATTAAATGAAACCTAGAAAGTCACAAGTGAGGATTAGGTATTTTCAGTACTTTTTTTTTTTGTGTGAGAAAGCTGACATTAGTTTCATCAGTACATATTTTTTTTTTTAAAAGATTAGTGTCCAGAAGGGTAAACAACAACAAATCAATAAGAACAACAAATCAATAAGAAATGGGCAAATAACCCAAATAGGTATCTCACACAAAAGGAAACCTGAATGCAGAGATTCTTAACATCATTAGTAATTAGGAAAGAGCAAATTAGGACCAAAATGGTATGTAGTTTCATACACATTAGTTTGGCCATGATGTAAAAATCTGTTTGGGAGGTAGGAAACAGTTGGAATGCTACACACAGATGGGAGTATAAATTGGGACAGTAACTTTGGAATTATCTAGTAAAGCTAAAGATGCACATGCCCTTTGACCCAGTAATCCCCCTTTCCCCAGAAGGTCTTTTTCCTAGAGCAGTGCTTCTAAATTGTGTTCCCAGCATCTCAAGGGAACTTGTTGGAAATGCAGATTTTGGAATCCCACCCAGACCAACTGAATGGGAAACTTTGAGGGTGGGCCAGCTTTCAGTCTCAACTCTCTGTCCAGGTGATTTGCTAAAGTTGGCAAAGCACTGCGCAAGAGAAATCCTTGCACAGGAGTGCCTGGAGAGGTGGATGAGGATGCTCAAGGTTGCACTGCTCATAAAAGGAAAGCACTTGAAGCAATGTCTGATGGGGAGAATGGATGAATTGTATATATTCCCGTAGTGAAGTATTCTACAGCAGTGAAACTGAATGGTTTTCATACAACACTAAGGATAAGTGGCAGGAACAGCATTTTTTGAGGAAAAAAGCTATTTCTAGAAGAATGCATATAGTTTTTTTCATTTTTTTAAAAAGTTTAGAAACATGCAAAACAATATTGCAAATTGTTAGGAAACAGATGTGGTAAAGTAATAAACAGGTAAATTACACAACAAAATTCAACTTACTGGGTAGCTCTATAAGAAGAGGGAAGGTGATAGGGAAACCAAGAGGGACTGCAAAGATAAGAATTTAATTTTATTAAACTGGGATCTGTAGTCAGGATTTTGTTATGTTTAGTACCTTGCACATATTAAAGTTATTTTTTGCATCTACCAAATTTTTAAGAAACTGGATGAGTAAGTGATTCTATGGAAAGTAACCTCGTAGGATGATCTCGTCATAAATTACTAACTGGGCAGGTCATGGTGGATGATCAGGCCCCAGGCCTATAACTTCTTTAGTAAAAGGTTTATCTTTGCTTTTAGCAAGTCCTGTCCATTGATTCTGCTCATTTAGGTTATCACACCTTGGAATTGCCAGAAGTAATACCTCTTGAAGGCATGACCACCCTCAAGAGATCACATAATCTTAACTATTCTATAATCCTGTCCTGCCTTGCTTTCTCCACCACATCCTCTTCCTTAATTTCAGATGCATACAAGAAACTGCAAACTGTCATTCTCCAGAGCATTTGAGATTTTGCTTCCTGACATTTGTCCGAAGTTTGGCTCAAATACACGTTATTTTAAACCATTATGGTAGGGCAGTCACTCCTTAAAGTTAACACGTATAGGAAAAATAAAAATATGGTTCTAGAAGTTCTAAGTCAAATTGCATGCCACTATTTTTGTTTAATATTTAGAGTGCTAAAGTTGTCTAAACCACAAGAACTGTTAAGCATTTGTTATCACGTCATACTTTGTATCAGAGTCAGTGCTTGGCTAAGAAGATGGCAGCCATGGGAGTCCCTGCAGAGCAGGGATGTCTGCATTTCAGACACAGGTAGTGCTTGTCTGAGATCCCTTATGGGTAACTGTGGAATGTAGGCTTTTAAAAACAGATTGTAGGTATTTCAGCTCTTCCAGTTTCTTTTTTTTTTTTTTTTTTTTCAACTCCCTACTTTTATTTTTTTATTTTTTTTTTTAATTAAATCTTTATTGTTCAGGTTACATTTGTTCCTCCTTTTTTTCCCCCCCATAACTCCCCTCCTCCCAGTTCCCGCCCCACCCTCCGCCCTCACTCCCCACCCACTGTCCTCATCCATAGGTGCACGATTTTTGTCCAGTCTCTTCCTGCATCTCCCATTTCCCTTTCCCCCCCAAGAATAGTCAGTCCATTCCCTTTCTATGTCCCTGATTCATTATAATCACCAGTTCATTCTGTACATCAGATTATTTATTCACTTGGTTCTTAGATTCACTTGTTGATAGATGCATGTTTGTTGTTCACAATTTGTATCTTTACCTTTTTCTTCTTCCTCTTCTTAAAGGATACCTTTCAGCATTTCGTATAATACTGGTTTAGTGGTGATGAACTCCTTTAGCTTTTCCTTATCTGTGAAGCTCTTTATCTGACCTTCAATTCTGAATGATAGCTTTGCTGGATAAAGTAATCTTGGTTGTAGGTTCTTGGTATTCATCACTTTGAATATTTCTTGCCATTCCCTTCTGGCCTGCCAAGTTTCTGTTGAGAAATCAGCTGACAGTCGTATGGGTATTCCCTTGTAGGTAATTGAGTCTCTTTCTCTTGCTGCTTTTAAGATTCTCTCTTTGTCTTTTGCTCTTGGCATTTTAATTATGATGTGTCTTGGTGTGGTCCTCTTTGGATTCCTTTTGTTTGGGGTTCTCTGCGCTTCTTGGACCTGTAAGTCCATTTCTTTCACCAGGTGGGGGAAGTTTTCTGCCATTATTTCTTCAAATAGGTTTTCAATATCTTGCTGTCTCTCATCTTCTGGCACCCCAATTATTCTGATGTTTGTACGCTTGAAGCTGTCCCAGAGGCTCCTTACACTATCTTCGTATTTTCGGATTCTTTTTTCATTTTGCTTTTCCGGTTGGGTGTTTTTTGCTTCTTCGCATTTCAAATCTTTGGCTTGATTCTTGCGCTCCTCTGGTCTGCTATTGGGTGTAATATTCTTTATTTCAGAGCGTGTATGCTTAATTTCTAGTTTCTTTATCATAGCATCGAGGGTCTCATTAGTTTTCGTGAAGCTCTCCAAAAGTTTATTGCAAGCCCTCAAAATTGCGTTTTTTAGCTCTATATCCTCCATTTCTGTCATGTTTTTTTGTCTCCGCATTTTTTATGCTTTCTTGGTGCACCCTCTAGTGGTCTTTGTGCGCAGTCTTGTTCTAGTTGAGCCTTGATTGTTGTAGTTAATACTAGAGGGATTTGACCACCAGGCCGACTGGCTGTGTGAATCAGCTGTGTCTGCCGCGGAAAACTTCTGTCCTCTGGGGAGGTGCTAATCTAGCCTTTGCCTGAGGCGATCCGGCAAATGGCTCTGCGCAGGGCTTGGGCGGGGCGGGCTCAACAGGGCGGGCGGAGGGAGCCGTTATGGTGCCCTCAGTCCTGTTCCCAGAGGCTCTGCTTCTCAGAACCCCCGGAACCGCTGCAAACCTCGGAGGGAAAGCTGCCTTCCAACTGATGCCAGACACTCCCGCTTCTCCCGTTTGGGTCCGAGTCCCCAGCGATTCGCCCGTATCTGGAGCTCAGAGTCTGAGACTCCCCCCTGACCGAAAACGACAACCGCGCTCTCAGCCACCAGCCCGCTTTGCGCGCGCACCTCCGCACCTGAGTATTTTCCACACTGCGCCTCCTCTGAGCCTCGGTGTGCTGTTATTTTTCCTTCTAGTTGAAGAGTCTCTCCTCAGCCAGCCTTCCTGCGGTTCTGGGTGATGTCCGTTCCGTCTTTTAGTTGTATTTTTGAAGTGGTTGTTTGCGGCAGCAGTCTGCGGTGTTTACCTATGCCGCCATCTTGGTCTCTCCCAGCTCTTCCAGTTTCAAATGCACTTGCTAAAGCTAGATCATCTGTCTTAATTCTGAGTGCTTTTCATTGTGTTTGATGTTCATACTTCCCTTTTATTTGAACTGATATGCTGTGCTTTTTTCTTATATTAGAAACACCAAAATAGTTTAAAATACAAACAAGTAAGGTAATAAGAAGACTGGTAGAGAAAAAACATTGCTCAACACAGTTGGAGTAATACCAGTATAATCATCCAATGTAACTAAAGCCCAGCGTGATTGTTACTAAATATAATGGAAGCTGTTTTAAGCCCAGAACAAGCAACACACCACTTCTTTAGGAGTGTACAAATCATTTGTGATTTCTGCTGATTGTGAATTATGGATCATAATTTGATATATAATTATTGGATCAATTATTACAAAAAGAGGAATCACAGTTATAGGAGTGCATGTAATTATCAAACCATTAGAATTTAAACTAAGGTGGTAATGTACTTTTAAAAATAGCTTAGAAAATTTAGAACATTCAAAGAGAGGTAGTAGAAATTATAGTCTTTAAAAAAATGAGAGCAAACGGTTTTCATTAAGAATCTACATAGTCCGTGTTTTAATGGTGCTTAGTTATTTTGGTGTTCAAATTGTCCTAGTAGGATTTGGCCAGTAGGAGTCCATTCCAACTGACTCCTGTGTCCTTGTTGCATCATTATTTTAAAAAAGCACTTTCTCACTTTCTGACATAAAAAGATGCTCTAGGCTTCAAGTGTACCTACCTTGCCCCTGGAATCTGTCATTTCTTAAAGAGCCCTTTAGTGGGGATGCTATGAGAGGCCAAGTTGTGGGTGTTAGCTCTGCCCATTGTTACTGTGCCTCTTCCCTCCATTCTTGAGGTTAGTGTGAGGTTCCATGAATCAGAGGTAAATTTCTTGATGTCCTGGCGTGTTTTGACCAAAATTAGACCCTAAGCATTTGTGACTGTTGTAAGTCTCCTTTTTATTTGTGTTGATTCTCAGTTTAGTGCAAGAACCACAATTATAAATGTATTTCTATCTTAGGAATTATTTTCTTTTTTGAGAGTAGTTATTTTCCATTACTTCAACTATGTATAGATAGTTTTTTAAAAGCTATCCTCTCAGTCTTCCTCCCAAAGTAATGTATTTTGGAAAGTACAGAAAAGTACTAGGAAGAAGAAAAAAACACACAACCCTATAATTTCACCACCTAGAGGGAAAAAACTATTAACCTTATAGTTTTGTTAGAATTATACTTTTAAAATTTAATACTGAAGTTCTCCTTTTAAAATATACTTCTTTTTTAAAATCCTCATCCACGGGTATGTTTTGATTGATTTAGAGAGAGGAAGGGAGAAAGAGAGAGAGAGAGAGATCCATGAGAGAGAGAGAGAGAGAGAGAGAGAGAGGAAGAGAGAAAGAGAGAAACAAACATCCATGTGAGAGAGAAATATCCTTCACTTGCCTCCTGTACACGCTCTGACTAGGGATTGAGCCCGAAACCTAGGTATGTGCCCTGACGTGGAATCGAACCCACAACCTTTTGGTGTACGAGATGACGCTCCAACAACTGAGCCACCCAGCCAGGGCTAAATATTTCTTAACACTAATATTTGATACCTAATAATTTATATTCCATATATCTTTAGGCTTGATAGTTTTTGTTAGCTTATTGACATTTGTAATTATATTTTACAAATTTCTTTCAAAATTAGTGGTTTAATCTTTGTTTCTGTAGTTCTTTGATTAGCCATTGTCTTCCACCTCTTCTTGGTAGACCTAAAGAATCTATAAGCAAGAACATCGGGGAACATGTCTTCAGATGTTTTAAAGTTATATTTACCCAGACTTACATTTTGGAACCATCCTTTTCTTCTTCTGTTTCTGCTGGAATGAAAAAGAATTCCTGATAATACTTTTTCTATTGATTGAGTGCTCACCAATTCTTTACTGTCTCATTTTTCTCCTTGAATCTGTGACTCAAGGAAACAAGGAAACTGGGGCTCAGAAAAGTTACATGATCACCCTGTGTACTGCACATATTGTTGGTATAGTTGGGATGAAAACAAAGTCCTTCTTGTACCTTAATATTCTTTTTCAGTAGTGTTTAAAATTTTCAGTGTAAATATGTCTCTTAAATTTTATTTTCCTAATTCTCTTCCCTTTCCTCAGGATTCATATGCTGTATGCTTCATTCTTTTGCCTTTTGAAAAAGATGAAAGGCAAATTTAAGGAAAGTATACTAACTTTTATCTTGAAATGCTTTTTATGGCTACATTGTAAATTCTCAACAATAAAGGGTCTAATGGAAACACTTAATGAGGAAGTAGGGGCTCTATCACACATACACCCTACCCCCCTTTTGTAGTGAATAGACCCTTTAAAGTAAATTAAGTAAAAGAGATATATTCTGTTGTTTCAGTGTTAATATTTCATGACTGATTTTATAGATGGAATTATATTTTACAATAAAAAGGAAGAAGAATTTATATAGCCTGTTCTGTTTGATGGGAAACAGAAAATCCCATTTCTCTATAACTGTAAAGAAAATTCATTATAATGTCTTTAGTTGGAAGAGATAGTTTCATTGTGATTAGTTACATTGATAATAAAATAACCTTTTCAAATGGCCTAAGATACAAACAATCCTTGTGTCTGCTTTTAATGGCATTGAAGTTTTCTATCTCTACTCATAGGATTTTCTTCCTTTCTTTTATCCTGTTTTTCTGTCCTAATAAAATTTTTTCTCTAAAAAATTAAAACAATTAGATGGAAATACTAATAAAGTATTGATTTTGAATATACTTTTGGAAAGGAGATGTATAAAATTTTACTTTTCCGTAAAATCTCTTCGACTATACAAATACATTTGTCAGAGGTTGTTGATATACGGTTGTCATAAAATTAACTTTATTATTGGATCAATTTAATGTATTTGGAAAATAGTACTTGAGGTGTAGGAATATTTTTTTTTGGAAAAAAGAAATAGGTAGGTAAGACAACTGAGCTGATTTTATAGTTTATTTTAATCTCATGACTTGTTTTATAATGTTTTCATACATTTTCACAAGTAGTGCTGGGATGCTGGGGCTCTTTGGTAACAGGAGTGATGTCTATCTGTTCTCTTCTGGTCACTATGGTTCGGTCCCTACTAGTATGGTTTACTGGTCATTGTTTAAGCTCTAACGTAAACACTAAGCAAATAATCTAAGTTTTAACTTGCAGGCAAAATTGAATTGGATATTTGAAATAGAATAGTATCCCTGGAATAAAAACAATATGCTGTTCTGAATTGAGAGGAGCTGTTTTTCTCCATCTGATAGTTGGACTTTTCTCTGGCCATTTGGGCTTGGAAGCACATAGTTGCAGCCTGCTTGTCTTCAGTGTGTCTTTGGACTCGGGCTAGGGGAGGTCCTTTTTTAGGGTTAAGCTAAACATGGTATGTGAGATGCTTTGGAAGTGGAAATTGGTCAGGTACGAGTTGGCCAGAGGCCCCTGTGTGGCCTAATCTTAAATGCTGCCTGCTAGGGAAGGTGAGGGAGTTAAGCAGTCTGTGTGGCCAAAAGCGTTGTCACTCCTTCAGCCTGTGACTGTCCATGTGCTTGTCCAAAGGAACTCAAGGCTACTGTTAATTCTGAGGCAGGTCAGTTGCTGAACAATTATAGGGGCCTATAAAAATGGAAGTCTTCATCCAAAATGAGGAGGTGACTCAGGAAACATTAAGACATTTCTTTTATTCCACATGACTCTAAATTTAAAACTCTCCCCCCTCATCTCTTTATTAGTTAGCCCTTTACTAACTCTTGATTTTATTATATCAGTTTTTCATTGTAAGTTATATCTGATCTGATCTGATTTTGATAGTGGGAGAGGCATAAATCTTAATGTCAGTTTATCAAAGTTCTAATATCCTACAGAAGTTTGAAATTATGCATTTCAAACAGTATACTTCAGTTAACATTTATTGACCTCCTCCTGCATACTATTGTTTTGGTTCTGAAGATTCTTATTAAAGGTGGAGCATGTAGGAAAGGAAATATAT
>NW_005355584.1:5919864-5947364 GCF_000412655.1 Myotis brandtii
CATATATTCTGACAAGGTGAAAGGACAGAGAAGGGCAATATATTAGTAATTTATTGCTACACTAGAGGCCCGGTGCACGAACTTCCTGCACAGGTAGGGTCCCTAGGCCAATCAGGGCCTTCTGGCTGTAGGCCGGGGCCTTCCTTCGTTCTGTGCTGCCCCCTGGTGGTCAGTGCACGTCATAGCGAGTGATCAAACTCCCCATCTCCCGCTCGAACTCCCGAGGGGACACTTTGCATCTTAGACTTTTATATATTTAGATAACAGATTATGTCAAAACATAATTGTTTAGGGCCTGGCCACTGTTGCTAAGTGGTTAGAGCACCAGCCCATGCACCAAAGAGTCTTGGGTTTGATTCTGGTCAAGGGCATGTACCTGGGTTGTAGGTTTGATTCTCAGCCCAGGTTGGGGCAGGTGTGGGAGGCAACCAATGGATGTGTCTCTCTCACATAGGTGTTTCTCTCTCTCTCTCTCTCTCCCCGCATCTCCCACAGTCTCTCTCTCTCCCCATCTCCCACACTCGTCCTCCCTCCCTTCCACTCTCTCTAAAAATCAGTGGAAAAGAAAAATATCCTCAGGTGAGGATTAACAACTACACTTAGTGGGTTAAAGCAACAAGCATTTATTACCTGGTAGTTTCTCTGGATTAGGGTTTGGGTTGGGCTTCCCTGGTGGTTCTGGCTGCAGGTCTCTCCTTGGCTGTAGTCAGGATTTAGTAGGGCTGTAGTCATCTGAAGTCTGGCCTAGGGCTGGCAGAGCTGCTCCCCAGAATGCTCACTCACGTGGCTGTCGGCAGGAGTCCCCAGTTCCCATCTGGTGCTTGGTAGGAGGCTGAAGTCCTTGTACAGAGGACACTGCACAAGTGTCCTCACAACCAGGCACAGGATTTTCCCAGGTGGAGGGATGCAAGAGGGGGCATGCAGGGAGCACAGTGCCTCCATGACTTTGTCTCTAGAGTTGGGTACCCTCACTTCACTGCTTCTGTCTGGTACAGGCAGGTCACTGAGGCCAGCCCACACCAAGGGGAGGGAGGCAGGCTCCACTTTTTGAAGGGAGTGCCAGAATTTGTGGACTCACCTTAAACCACCACAGGCATTTTCCTGGATGGGTAATGTACACGTCTACAAACTTATGACTTGGGAATGCACTATAGCCTGTCCTGAGCTTGAGTGTTCATGTTCTGAACTCACCACACCATGTTACTATCTAACTGTGGTAAAACTGCCTCTGGATATCCCATTGGTGGCTTTTAGGGTATTAAATTATACTCTTCTTGTCATGGAAGAGTTTATTCATTTTCATAGAAAGGTGATGTGTTTATTTGTAGGCTCAGATACCTTACTTTGTGGTCGCTGTTACAAATTGATGTTTCTGATGGGAGAGAATAGTGAGAGGAAATTACATAAAGTATATGCCATGGTGTTTTGTAACAACAACTAATATTACAGCTTCTCATTAACAGACTCTCTATATGGACTTGGTGCTACTTTATTAAATTAGGTAATAGTATAATGGTAAGACATAGTTTCTTTTTTTTTTAAAATATATTTTATTGATTTTTTACAGAGAGGAAGGGAGAGAGATAGAGAGCTAGAAACATCGATCATCTGCCTCCTGCACACCCCCTACTGGGGATGTGCCTGCAACCAAGGTACATGCCCTTGACCGGAATCGAACCTGGGACCTTTCAGTCCGCAGGCCGACGCTCTATCCACTGAGCCAAACCGGTTTCGGCAAGACATAGTTTCAATAAAAAGTCCATTTGCAAATGGTAGATTAAGAAAGAGATCTGAGTAGTCCACCAATTTTTATCGATTCTTGTCTCACTCAGCTGTCACCTCATAGCTCATAACAGGCTTGTAGGAAGTCTTACCTGTCCCTACCTTGTCCTTCCAGGAGAAGAGAATCCCTACCATGGCATCTGAAAGGTGTCTGCATTGCAGCTTTCTCTGAACCCTACAGAGGGAAAGGGCAGAATCCCATTGAGAGTTTTTGTATATGCCTGTGTGCGCACACCTGCCAGGTTGCACACAGGTATCCCCAGCTGTGACTTTACTATTGGCGTGGTGCCAACATGTGCTAACTTCACACTGCTTTCTTGTACCACTAATTCGGATGACTCTAGAAGGGTTGAAGAGTGGGATGGCATGAGATGGAGGCAGAGAGAAGATAGTTTCTTGTGTGGGTGGCCTCGTCATACCAGTGAGAGAGTGTGTCTGTGGGTGTGAGTTTGCATGTGTATGTGTGGGGCAGGGGGAGAGAAAGAAAGAGCAGGAAAAAGAGAGGAAGAGAGGACTCAAGCTTGCTTAATGTATACTTGTTAGAAAAGAGAAAAGGGATGAGAGAGAAAAAAAGACAAGATTGTAATGAGAAAAAAGTGGGAAAAAAGGAGGTAAATGAGTGAAAATTTTCATGCCTGCTGTCCAATAGTAATGATAGCATGTGAAATGGTTGAATAATTGTTATATTTCTCTAATAGTTCCTGAAATCCTTTAAAATGCTGCAGGAAACTTCCCATGAGAAGTGGCCAGTAGGTGTCATCAGAAGGCTGCTAGTGATTTGTTTTATTATTGTTCTTAAAAAGTATGAGTGTTTTGATTCCTTTTTTTGCTACTTTTTTTCCTTTTAAAACCATAGAAGAGGCTATTTCAGTTACGGCAGAAACTTTCCTTCGTGATAGATTCTTGGTGAGTTAATAATTTATAGGTAAAATTGAAGATGATGAAGTGACATGTAACTTATTTCTTAGGGCACAGCTAGTTGAGAATTTGGATAAGAGTGGACACTATAAATGGGCCTGCATATTCAAAAATCGTTGGGAATGGTGAGGATATGCATTAAGTGGTAATTGATGAATTTGTACAGGAAGCATAGTAGTGTGCTGTAAGATTTGGTTTCATAATACATCTCATTATTCTAGTGTAAATACTTACCAGGTCATCTGAATGTTGAAACCTTACTGTGGGTAGAAATCTGAGACTCATTTTCTTTCTCCACTGGGTATAAGTACCAGTGGTTTCAGAGGACACCTTTCCGTACTCTGTACTCCAAGGGTTGCAGTTGTTCCTGAGAGAAGTAAAGGGCCTTTAAGGAACAATGGAGTCTTGAATGTTTGTTGAGTGAATGAATGAAATGTATCTTCAGAAAAATGAGCCCCTAACCTATTCCACTCAGGTGATTTTTTATTTCCATTAAAAAAAAACAAAAGACTCCATCCCCATCTCTATTCGTATTGTTCTAACACCCTTTCTGAGGAAAGGTTTTCTCTTTAATTTATATCAGCATGAGCATCCTCTGATCATTTCCATTTAATCCCTCCAGATCACTTTAAGATACTTATTAAACCACATTGCACTACTGGTTACTGACATCATCCCGGTTCTGGGCCTTATAACTTAAACTGTTAGAATACACACTTTTTGCTTCTGGATTTCTCCACCCGTGATGTGTCCTACATACTGAGAAATTATCTTCCTAAAGCCAAGCTGGGTTTTGGTGACTTCTCACTGACACTACTGAATAAATTCCAACTCTAATTCGGAGCCTGTATGATGGGGTCCTGGGTGACCATCTGCCTTTGGTTGAGCTTTAGGTAGAGCGGCAGAGTTTAGCTGTTAGCCGTCTGGAGGGCCAACAGTCTCACACACTCATCATGCGTTTTTTAAGGCTTTGTCTGAGCCCTTTCTCCCACTTGAGATGTTTAACTGTTCCTACCTGCTCCCTCAATAAAAGAAAAAAATGGTTTTAGTTTCCTCAAGGTTAAGCTTGAGTGATATTCCTGCTATTTTAGCCATATATTCTGTTTGGAAGTGTGATCCCTTGCTCATCTCTACTCAGATCTTAGTTTATATCACACACAATCATCAAATGTGGCTTGTATTAGAGTTCCTTTGCATATGGATCCCAACAGAACATGAGTCTAATTTGGGCAGAGAAAGTGTTTATAGCATAGTTCCCTTCATATGGTAGGCACCCAGTATATGTATGTTGAATGTTGTTCTTTCTTGATATAGTGACATGTTGAATTATTTTAGTAATTTAAAAAATTAGTTGGGAAATAACAAGTGTAGAAACATTTCCTCCTTTTGTTTTAGAGTTTTTGAAGCTATTATGTAGATAATAAAGGGTGTCATTATTTGGTTCCTGCGTATTCATGTAGTTGTCATTCTCTTGTCTCCAAAAATATATGAGTTGGGCATTATACTTAGACCATTACTTCTGAATAGACGCATGTGGGTCTTCCCTGAGTCAGTGTTTATATGTTCTACGTTCTATACGTATTATTTCTCAAGATGAAATTCCTGCCGTGTCCACAGTGAGGGCAGTATATAGTGTGCCACAGCCGTGGATGAGTAAGAGATGGCTAGACTCAACATTGGAAGGAAGGGAATTCACTCCATTTTAGACCAGGCATTAAAAAAATATTGACCATAACTTCTGTTATGGACATTTTCAAACATAAACAGACTACACAATTTGATGGAAGAGCACTAGTATATTGAATCCCCATGTCACTGTTACTCAGCTTGCATTATTATCAGCACATAGCCTTCACTATGCCCTTCTTCTGAACTATTTTGAAGCGTATCTTAGACATTTTTCATTTAATCTAGAAGTACTTAGTGAATACCTCTTATATCACAATGTCTGAGAAAGGATTTATGCCCAGAATACATAAGCAACTGTTCCAGCTTAATAATAAACAAACAACCGAATTATGAAATGGGCAAAAGGCTAACAAGTGTTTCACAAAGCACAAAACAAAGTATTTGGCACCATCCCCGGTCATCAGGGAATTGCAGAAAAGAATGACTAAATTTTAAGGACTGATACAGTGTCAAATGTGGGCGAGGGCGTGGGTCTCTCAGAATTCTTGGCATTGCTGGTGGCTATGTAAAACAGTGTGACCATTTTGCAGACCAGTCAAGCGGTGCCTCGTATAGCTAACCCTGTCCTTTCACCCTGTGACCCAGTAGTACCACCCTTGGGTATTTACACAAAAGAGATGAAAATAGTCATAAAAAGACTTGTACAGGAATATTCATATCAGGTTTACCATAAGAGCCAAAAAAGGGGAAGCAGCTCAGGTGTCTATTAACAGAATCAAGATATATCCATGCCGTGCATTTTGCTGATATGTTCAACAAAAGTATTGTGCTGAGCAGGAGAAGCCAGACCCTCCTACTTCAAAAGACATATTGTCTGAATGCATTTACATGAACTTTGGAACAGGCAAAATGAATCTGCTATGGAAGAATTTGGAGCAGTAGTTGTCTCAGGACTTAGTGTGAGGTGCATAAAACAGTTTTTTTGGGGGGAAGTTGCCAGTGTTCTCTGTCTTATGGGACTTCTGTAGACCTCTGAGCTTCTCTTTCTGGCACCTCTCCTTTCCTTTAATCTGCCCTACAGACTCTAGCTGCCCCTCAACTCTGTTGGGAGACTCCTCCCTGTGCTGTGGCCTGGGTCCTTGCTCCAGGTAGTAAGCTGGGACTCACTTGGTTTAGCTGTCCTCTCTCAGAGATCACTACCCTTTGTTGCCGATGTCCAATATCTTCTGTTGTTTCATAGATTTTGTGTGTGTGTTTTTTTTCTTTTTCACTTGTTGCATGCATGAGAGTGACTTTTCTTGACCATAAGGGAGTGTCCTGGATGACGAATATATGTATTTAAAAATAATATATTGTCTCACCCCTTACTTACACTGTAAGGCAGATGTTTCATGTTGTTCTTTGCTGTAATTGCAGAATTTAGAACCAAGAACACTTGCCGTGTAGTAGACACTAAGTGGAATTTTTGGAACATACATGTGGTTAATTCATTCTCTCTTGCCTCCTTTTATTCTCCTATTACAAATGTTGAATAACAAAACTAATGCTGTATCTAAAAGAGCATTTTTAAAATTGATTTTTAGAGAGCTAGGAAGGGAGAGAGAGAGAAACATCGATGTGAGAGGGAAACATTGATTGGCTTGCTTCTTGCACACCCCCTGCTAGGGATCGAGCCTGTAACCTGGATGTGTACCCTGACTGGAAATGGAACCAGCAACCTTTTGGTGCACAGTCGATGACCAACCAACTGAACCACACAGGCCAGGGCTAAAAGAGCATTTTCTAAAAGGTCTTTTGGAATACCAATCTCTAGATTCTTGTTAAACAAAGGGTTCTGTAGTAGAATTAGTTTGAGAAATGCTTATGTACTGAGAAATCCTGTGTAAAGGAATTTTGTTCAAATCAGTTTTCTAAACTTATTTGACCAGAGATATAATTAATATTTTCTGGAA
Source organism: Myotis brandtii (assembly GCF_000412655.1). NCBI lineage: Eukaryota > Metazoa > Chordata > Mammalia > Chiroptera > Vespertilionidae > Myotis > Myotis brandtii. Next base: position 5,926,146 of record NW_005355584.1, read on the forward strand.
TACAGTCTGAAGAAATAATATCTTATAAGTGCAATAAAACCATGTATATTTATCTTTTTCACTCTTTAACAAGAAACATACAGCATGTCACTATATTATGATACAGTTACAAATACAAGAGATTTTTGTATTGTAGATAATATACGACAAATTATATATTTTTAAGTAGCTTTATTGAGACATTCACATATCATACAATCCACTCATTTAAGCTACAGTTTAATGGATTTAAGTATATTCTCAGATATATGCAGCCATCACCACAGTGAATTTTACAACATTTTCATCATCTCAAAAAATAGATATACCCTTTATCTATATCCCCTTATCCCCCAAGAAACCAGTAATCTACTCTCTGTCTCTATAGATTTGCCTATTCTGGACATTTCTTATAAGAAGAATCATATAGGTATGTGGTCATTTGTGACTGGCTTTTTTTACTTAGCATAATGATTTCAATGCTCATCCCGTGGCATTAATCAGTACTTCGTTTCTTTTTGTGACTGAATAATATTCCATTGTATGGCTGTACCACACTTAGCTTATCCATTAATCCATTGGTGAACATTTGGGTTGTTTCCACTTCCTGGTTGTTATGGATAATACCACTATAAATATTTGTGTACAAGTTTTTATGTGGGGACATACGTTTTCGTTTCTCTTGGGCATATACCTAGGAGCGAAATTAATGGGCTCTATGGTAACTCCATGTTTAGTGATTTGAGGACTTGCCAGACTGTTTTCCAAAGCTGCAGCATCATTTTACCTCCCAACTAGCATTGTATGAGGGTTCTGGTTTCTCTACATTCTCACCAGCATTTGTTATTGCATGACTTTTTGATTCTAGCCATCCTAGTGGATATGAAGTGGTGCTACCTTATGGCTTTATTTGCATTGCTCTAGCGACTGCTGACGTAGATTATGTTTACCTGTCCTTTTTGGCCATTTGTATAGCTATTTAAAAAACTAAGTTTTTATTGATTTCAGAGAGAAGAAGGGAGAGGGACAGAGGGATAGAAACATCAATGATGACAGAGAATTATTGGTCGGCTCCCTCCTGCATGCCCCCTACTGGGGATTGAATCGTCTGCATCCCAGGCATGTGCCCTGACCTTCTGGTTTATAGGTCGATGTTCAACCACAGAGCCATACCACCTGGCAGCAGTTTTGTTTTAATCTGCTTTATAGAGTAGGAGTCCACTGAAACAGAATTTGAAAAGGGGGCTTCTCTATTTAGAAAAAAGAATTAGTAAATTGAAATGTAGTGGTGAAGGGAGTTGAAACTTGGGAGTTTTTTTGCAAGCTGTTTGAGAAAATCCCCCTTTCTATGGAAGATAGCATAGTGTTGCTTCCTGAGTCACAGCGTGGTGATACGGTGTTCCCAAAATCCAATTCATACTTTTCATTAAGGGTCATGTGATCCAGAAACACCAATTAGAAAGGATATATGCACCCATATGTTCATAGCAGCACAATTCACCATAGCTAAGATCTGGAAACAGCCTAAGTGCCCATCAGTAGATGAATGGATTAGAAAACTGTGGTACATCTACACGATGGAATACTATGCTGCTGTAAAAAAGAAGGAACTCTTACAATTTGCAACGGCATGGATGGAGCTGGAGAGCATTATGCTAAGTGAAATAAGCCAGTCAATGAAGGAAAAATACCACATGATCTCACTCATTCATGGATAATAAAGACCATTACAAACTTTTGAACAATAATAGATACAGAGGCAGAGCTGCCTCAAACTGATTGTCAAACTGCAGCGGGAAGGCCAGAGAGGGTTGGGGGGCAGAAGGGAGGGGAGTAAGAGATCAACCGAAGGACTTGTATGCATGCATATAAACATAACCAATACATATGTAATACCCTTTGTAATACTTTAAGCAATAAAAAAATTAAAAAAAAAGGGTCATGTGATCAAATTAATCTCAATATGAAGGAAATCTTATTGAGGCTAATTTTATAATATTTTTCATCCAGTATTTCACCTTATGTTGATTTTTGGATTAACATGTGTGTCTTTTTTTATGTTCAAAGGTTTAATACCATGTTTGTTTTCTTCACAGGTTATGAGTGCCAAGTGAGCTACCCTGACAGAGGAGCAGTGTCGGCACATTAGTAATGATGGATACTGAGAAGAAACCAGAGAACGATGAGGACGAAAATGTAAACAAGGAAGCAGAAGACTCAAGGACTGTTTCATCTCAGGATGTGGAGTGTAGGCCCTTGTCTGATTTGGTAGTGAATTCCTCTGAGAATTCCGCTAGCAAAAGAGCTTTTTCAGAGTCATCAACCAGCGTTTTTGTAGAGGAAGATGGAAATAAACATGCTTCCAAACGAATGAAATTCAGTGAGGCCGAGCCCTGTAGGTCCGAAGAGCAGGGTGTTCGTGGATTCTCCGAAGTGGAGGTCCCATCCGGTGAAATGGTGAAGGCGTCCTTCCTGAATGACTGCTCAGATGGAGATACATGTCCTCCCACCTCGTTTTCCCTTCTCTGCAGTTCTAGCCCAACTGACACTGTTTCTCTGAAAACAGACACTGAGAAGACGATTGCTCAGGAAATGGTTTCCCTTGACCCAGAAAGAAAATCTTTCTCCAGCAAAGAGGTTGCTAGTGTTGGTTGTACCATCGGGAAGATTGATTCAGCTTTCAAGTGCAACACGTGTGACCGTTTGTTTTCTTCTTGCTCGGACCTGGAGAAGCATGCTGAATGTCACATGCCGCTGTCTAAGGAGCCTGCCCACTGCCCCTGTAGCCACGGAGCGGAGAGCAGCACAGCATTGCAGACCCATGCCACACAAACACATGGGTCACGGACCGTCTTTTCTTGTGACCTTTGTGGCTTTCAGTGTGTGGAAGAGAACCTTTTGAACGCACATTGTCTTGGAAAAACACATCTCCGGCGCCAGAATCTTGCTGCTCGTGGAGGATTTGTGCAGATCTTAACAAAACAGCCTTTTCCTAAGAAATCATGTACCATCGGAACAAAGAATGTTCGCGTAAAACCAAGAGCATCTAAACAAATAGCAAAGAATAGTGATTCAAAAGGACTAAGAAACGGTGGAAGCAAATTTAAAGATTTCAAAGGCAGCATTTCTAAGCAGAGTGGAAGTAGCAGTGAGCTTCTCGTTGAAATGAGGCCGTCCAGGAGTACTTTGCTAGAAAAGGGAGAGATTGTTGAAGAAAATGTCACTTCCTTTGGTACAGCTCGAAATCCTGAAAACCAGAGTAAAAAGTTAGGAGCATTAGTAGCCTCACAGGGTCTCTTAGATAAATTGGAATCTACCAAAAAGACTCTACAGACAGCACATAGTATCAGCGCAACCTCGAGACCGAGACCTGAGCGAAACATTCTCATGTTGGCTAATAGCTTCCGACGACGAAGCGGCCCTTTCCCCTTAAAAGGCCAAGCCAAGAAAAGGTTTAATCTTTTAGGAATTAATAAACGGGGCACTAGTGAATCTCCCAGGATATATATGAAACACGTTAGAGCACAGATGAAAACAGGTGATTCAGAGTCCATGCCTAAACACATAGAAACGGGTGGCAGTACCCACAGTCTGTGTGTGTCTTCCTCAGAAACCCTGGACCTGAAGCAGGATGAAAGAAATGCCCACCTTGTGAGCTACTTTGACCCTCCCACAGTGAGGGCAGCTTCTGACTGTCAGATGTCGTGTACTTGTACAGACTGTGGCCAGGTGTCTACAAGTAGGACAGAATTGGAAGTCCACATGAAAAGGTGCCATGCAAAAGAGGTGAAATTGTCCTGCCAGACATGTGACTTCTCCAGCATGTCGAGGAGGGACCTGCATGAACATTTGCACAATCACCAGCTTCAGCAAACTGCCTCTGTCCTCAGTTGTCAGTGCTGCTCATTTATTTCCTTGAATGAAACACATCTTAGAGACCACATGAAGGAAAAGCACAGTATGAGCTTTCTCTGTTCTCCCTGTAATCTGTACTTCTTGTCTGAGAAGGACATGGAGGAACACAAGACAACGGAGAAGCATATTCGCTTATTGATTCAACCAAAGACTTCTCAATCATTTAACAATGATTTGGTTTTACAAACTTTACCTTTAAGTACTTTAGAATCAGAAAACACAAAGGAGACTGTGAGCGAGTCAGAAAGAGTGGCTCAGGAAGAACTGACTAAAACCCGGGTAAGCCATGGAAGTGAAGTAAGGCATTCAAATAAACCTCAATTTCAGTGTAAGAAGTGCTTTTACAAAACACGGTCCTCCACTGTTCTCACACGGCACATAAAGCTTAGGCATGGTCAGGACTACCACTTTCTTTGTAAAGCATGTAATCTTTATTCATTGAGCAAAGAAGGAATGGAGAAACACATTAAGAGAAGCAAACATCTTGAAAATGCTAGGAAAAATAATATTGGCTTAAGCTTTGAAGAATGTATTGAAAGGGTTTGTATAGGTGCAAATGACAAAAAAGAAGAGGTTACGATTTCTGGAAACGAGAGGACAGAAGGCGACGTAGAAGGTGTGCAATTTCAGGAATGTAACTCTTTGGAGAAGAGCATACTCACTGCCAAGGAACAGCCACAGTCTGGCGTAATCTCCAAAGATGATGAGTTAGCTTTGACTACCACTCCAAAGAGAGGGAGACCCAAAGGTAACATCTCACGGACATGTTCACACTGTGGCCTCTTGGCCTCTAGTATTACAAATCTGACCGTTCACATTAGACGAAAACATAGTCACCAATACAGTTACTTATGCAAAGTGTGTAAGTATTATACTGTAACTAAGGGAGATATGGAGCGTCATTGTGCTACCAAGAAGCATAAAGGACGTGTAGAAATAGAAGCAAATGGAAAACAAAGTTCAGATATCATTATTGGCCCTGAAGGGGGTAACCTTGAAGCCTGTAGTAGGAGCACCAGTTCAGATGAACAGGCTAATAAGTCAGCTGAACCAGATCCCTCCAGTTCAGAAAAACCAGGACAAGAGCACGGAGATCCAATTGAAGTTGAAGTCGAAAATGTATTTCATTCTACGGATGGGGAAGCTGGCAGTCACGTTATTGATGAGAAGGAACAAGTATCTCTAGAACCAGAGGCCCTGGTGCAGCAAAGGGAAGTATGCTCACAGCGAGGTGCTCTGAGCACAAGTGACAATAAATGTGCACACTGCGAGTTTAGTGCTCACTCTTCAGCTTCCCTAGAACTGCATGTAAAACGGAAACACACAAAAGAGTTTGCATTTTATTGCATGGCATGTGATTACTATGCTGTGACTCATCGAGAGATGACCAGGCATGCAGCAACAGAAAAGCACAAGGTGAAAAGGCAGTCTCACCTGAACTCTTCTGACATGGGAGCAAGTCCTTCAGAAATGTCCAAAAACGTCATCATACCTGAGGAGCAGCATCGACAAAATTCTGAAGAATTTCAGATAATTTCAGACCAATCACCTGAAACTCTTAAATCTAGAAATGCTACTAGTCGTTCTGTTTTAGATGAGAATACTAACTTAGACATGTCTAAAGTACTCAGTGTTCCTGACTCTATAGAAATTGAGACTGAAGAAGAATCTAATCTTAGTGAAGGTCCTTCGTTTTGTGAAACTTTGCAACAGCCCCTTGCCCAGGACAAAGTTAGGAAACCTGAGGAAGTGGTGACCCTTAACATTTCCTCTAATGGCTCCCCAAGCAAATTTCAGAATGAAAATTCAGGAAGCTCAGCTTTAATTTATGAGACAACAAAGAACAATCACAGTAAATTGAATGACATCGGTGATCCAAGTGCACATTGTGATAGCGATGGAGGGAATGGAGGAGACCATGGAGGTGAAATCCTCAGTAAACATGGATGTCTCGGAGATCTGGATGGTGCCCATTCAGCTGAAAGCACCGTCCCTGTTGTGATGAGAATGATGGGAGGACAGCTAAACCTGGATAGCCGTGGTCAAGACCAAGTTGGAAATGTGCAGAGTTCAGTGGATTTGAAAGCTATGCAAGGAGATTCTATCTTGGAAAATAAGGAAATTCTGATGAATTCCCAACATGAAACTGAAGTTGTTATAGAAGAGGATGGTCCAGCTTCTGATAGCACGGTTGAAAGTAATGATGTTTATGAAACTATAATTAATGTTGATGATAAAGGACAGGCCATGTATAGCTTTGGCCGGTTTGATTCTTCCATAATAAGAATAAGGAACCCGGAAGATGGTGAATTGATAGATCAGTGTGAAGAGGGTCTGATAACAACAGAAGTGAGAATGAGTGAGTCACCCTTAAAAGACTGTGCTCAAGGTGTGAAAAAGAAGAAACCTGAAGGCAGCTCCTTTGGCGAATCCACACGAATCCGTTGTGATGACTGTGGTTTCTTAGCAGATGGGTTAAGTGGACTGAATGTTCACATAGCCATGAAGCATCCTACAAAGGAGAAACACTTCCATTGTTTGCTGTGCGGAAAGTCCTTCTACACAGAGAGCAACCTGCATCAGCACTTGGCTAGTGCTGGCCACATGAGAAATGAACAGGCCAGCGTGGAAGAGCTTCCGGAGGGCGGGGCCACCTTTAAATGTGTCAAATGTACAGAGCCCTTTGATTCGGAGCAAAATTTATTTCTGCATATTAAAGGGCAGCATGAGGAACTGCTCCGGGAGGTGAATAAGTACATAGTGGAAGACACTGAGCAAATCAACCGAGAGCGAGAGGAGAATCAGGGAAATGTCTGCAAGTATTGTGGCAAGATGTGTCGCAGTAGCAATTCTATGGCATTCCTGGCCCACATCCGCACTCATACAGGTATGTGAACCGCAGCACCTGTGCTTCTCTATAACATGCCCTTGAATGGTAAAATCTGGACATTCCCTCCCACCCGATACGCAATCCCTGCTGCAGTTGCTGCTGGCCCTCACTCGGTTCACATGACTGCTGGGTGGTGCTTGGGACAAATGCCACAGTCATTTTTGACACTTAACATCTATGAGGGCCTGTAGGCCTCATTGATCTCAAATATAGGCTCTTTCACAAATACCTTTCAATTTTATCAAAAAGCCTAGTGCCTCTGGTGCTTTTGTTACATTCCTGTCTCTTACAGCTTTTCACATGTTTTAGGTCCAAACTGTTTGGTTTTTCAAGGTATCTATTAAGTGACACTGTTTCAGAACAGCAGTCGCCAACCTATTGGACTTCATGGACCACCAGGGGTCCGCGGACCAACGGTTGGCGACCGCTGTTTCAGAGGACATATTAAATGGCTTTTGAGGAATGAGATAATAAACATTTTCATACAATTTTACGGATTTAAAAATATTCATTGCCAGGTAGTTTATATCCAAAAGTATAATTCCCAGGCAACAGAATTCTACTTTCAAAGATCAGAAATAGTCAACAGCTTTCAAAGTCAGTATGTTCAGGGGTTTGTGTTCATTGATACAGGACCTGGTAGAACCTGGTGAGTCTCTGCTCTGTTTCGTGGTTAATTTTAGGTAGATATTTTTTAAAAACTTTTTTTTCCCTGAAAAATGTATAAGCCAATGTTCTAAATTTATGTAAAAATTCACTGCACTGTTTCTATAAACCTGCCATACATTCTTTATTTTAAATAGACAGCTTTTCTAAATCATTGTGCTCTGCTTAGACAAGTTCTGTCTCCATGGTTGAATTTATGAGTGGATTTGAATAATAAATTCACATTTTAATGAACATATTTTCATTAGAACTGTAAGGTTTATTTTACTGTACTTTAAAATAATGGCTTATTATTAAAGCTATACTTTAAATTCATGCAGTTTTTGAAAATTTTTGCATCATCACAGGAGAAAGACAAAAGAATATGAAACATTATTTAATAGTTTAGGGTGATTAAACATAGATAAAAGTTTTTAGAGAAAGTATCAGGGAAACCTGCATAAGGTTGATCTAGGTTCTAGGTGAATATCAGCATTGTACTCTTGATTCCAGCTATTCCCAGTGCAGCGGAGTCCTGATGGTGGTTTGTTGGCGTTATTAATACCTCTGTGCATGCTGTATTACAGCTTACTTTCTGAAATGATACAGTTTTAGAAATTGGGCTTGTTCACGTGCACAGAAAAGATGTACTTTCTTAATATGCCCTCTTAAGGCAGATAAAACTGAATAAAACTAAGAGGAAAATGCTAATGGAGCTCTTTTTAGAATTCTTTATGCAACTGTCTGGTCAAGACATGTTGCTTATAATTGATGTGTCCATTACTTGAATTCTCTTGTAATTATAGTCAATAAGTCTTGTAAATGTGTTAAAGCTCACTAAAAGCATACAAATTCAAGAACAGAGTAAGGCTAATAATTTAAAATAATCAATGTAGGCATTTCAGCACTTAATTTCCCTTGTGTGTTGATAGCTGATCATTCTTAATCCATTAAGATTTATTTAGTCGTTTACAATGCAAAATAGGTTTGCACTGGTCACTTGTGCCATTTGAAAATGTCCACCAGGTTAAGTGCAGAATGTAGTCCATTAGTCTTCCTTGACTATATGTATTAATTGCATTTAAAATCAAGTTAATGTGGATGTGAAAGTGAGGTAACTATCAATATGTGACAAAGTAACCCTACTTATATAAGTTACATCATTGATTGTAACATTTAGTAAAAGTTAGCATACTTTTTAACATTTTGTGTTGGGCTTATCAGCAAGCACATTTTTGTTGTCTTCTGAAGCACAACAAAGGCGCGATCCTGAGGACACAATGCCCGTCTGCCATTTCAGTCTTGCAAGGCATTTTTTGGGGAAGTTGCTCTCCAGGTTTTCACTCCCAAGTTTTTTTCTTGGCGCCTCTTAGAATGAATTGCTTTTCTGATCTGTTGCTTATGTCCATGAAATAGTAATGCAGGGACTGTTATTAATGGTTAACTGGAAAAGGGCTTACTCTTCCAATCCTTGTTTTTATACTTTGTGATTTACTCTATGTTTTATGTAACCTTTCCTTCCCATCCTCAGTACGATGAAAGCAGCACTATAAGAAATAAATGAGTTGGTCATCCAGAATTATAGGGAAAAAGCGTTGCAGAGCTTCTAGGGTGTTTGCTGTCTGAAGCCACCGCCTGAGCAGAAAGAGCAGGGTCTCCTTGCCCATTACATGAGTGGTACAAAACCCTGGTCCTCTTCTCTCCTGCATCATTCTGTTAGAGCTTTAATTTCCTGTAACAGGGAAGGTGTCTTTAAGCTAGAATACTGCAAGCCTTCATTTTGTTCGAGTGTACTGGTCACTCATGCTGTCTAGAAGTGTTCACATGTGGGGAACCAGGGAGTTGTATGATTTCACTGAAAAATTCCCAAGCCAGGGCTGGTGGTGTCTGTAACTAATTATGTGATGGTTTTTAGAGGTTGAGTTGGCTTAAGAAGAGATGGTTCAGGAGAGTTGGTCTGTAGGAGGTAAGCAGAATGAGAGCATGGGTGTGATTCTGTTCACTGCTTCATCTCTGTGCCCTGCACACAGCTGGCTCTCAACGTTACTGTTGGAGAAGTGAATAAGTAGATGGACAGTTGCGTGAATGAAGTAACGAAGTGCCAGTGTGTAGGGAGGATTGTAGCATTCAGGCTAGAGCAGTGATGGCGAACCTTTTGAGCTCGGCGTGTCAGCATTTTGAAAAACCCTAACTTAACTCTGGTGCTGTGTCACATATAGAAATTTTTTGATATTTGCAACCATAGTAAAACAAAGATTTATATTTTTGATATTTATTTTATGTATTTAAATGCCATTTAACAAAGAAAAATCAACCAAAAAAATGAGTTCGGGTGTCACCTCTGACACGCGTGTCATAGGTTCGCCATCACTGGGCTAGAGTCAACAGGCATTAGATGCTGGGTGTATACGTCTGACTTGATTCTTTAAGACCTAAAGTTTTATTAATTTTTTAATTTTAATGTCACATTCATGTTTGCATAACAGTCAGCAATGACTGATGTTAAGGAAAGTAGTACCTCTGGTCCCCTAGTGTTTGGATTTTAATGGCACAGAAAGATGTTAACACAGTCTACTTGGGATATAAGATATGAAAAATACTCAGAGCCTTCATGATTTCTGCATGAAAGCTGTCAACACAGTAACTCATTCATGTGTTGTCAACACACTAGCAGTAATCACTGAGACCTGAAGGAGCTAGAGTGTCTTGCCAAGGAGCCATGTACAGTCCATTGAAAGCACTGAAGGTCTGTATCTGGCCCTATGTGGCACATGTGTTCACACAAGGAGGAGCGCATCACAATGTCAGTGCAGGATGAGCAAGACTAAAGCTTAAATCCACAAGATAGGTATTTTAAATCCTTTCACTATATTGTAATACAAATGTTGAGGGAGCTTTATTCTCTTTGTTTGAAGTCCTGGTGTTATTGTTAAATTAATAATTTCATAATTACCTATTATCTTGAATGCATTTTAATCCAAAGTACAGGTAAATTGGTTCTTTTCACTTATGTCTTTTATAAGTCCCTTTATAGAGTTCTCTGTTGAGATGAAGTGTTTCAAAGTGGTGATAGGCTTAGTTTTATCAGAATCATTTAAATAAACTGTAGTTTCTAATGTGATTGATAGCATGTGATTGTTGTAAGCTTCAGTCTCAACCTGCTTTTGACATTTACACATAAAGCTGACTAGATATAACCATTCAGGTGTTAAATATATTTTACATCTACTTCTAATGGCAGAAATGGAAGTATTGAGAGATCTGGCTTCATTGTCATTGAACTGTGAAATATTCAACCTTGTCTGCCCGTGCTAGTACTACTGTTGACTTTTTTATTTCTGTTAGAAGATTAAAATTAAATGCTTCACTTTTTTGTCAGCTTTTGGGAATTAAATTGAAATTTAAGACTCTAAAATTTTTTACTGAGTGCTTCAATTTCAACAAAGTATTCTTGGAGGATTTTTTTTCCAAGGGCACTGCACAAAGGTTCATTGATCAAATTTGATTTATTGCATTTTTTTTTGTTTGAGCCTTTTTGTATATTTATTCAAGTTCACATATTTCATATTCTGTCTGATCATGTTAGAAGAGGTGTTTCACCAAATAGGGACTCAACATGATCTGAAAAATCTGGAAACATATTGCACTGACTTTAAACAGTGATTTCTGTGATTTTCATTTATTTGAAGATTTAGTGGCTAGAAAATCAGAAAATGGTGTATATATGTTGCACCTTAAAAAGTGTAGCTTCTCATTAATGTGGATACTGATTATCTGTAACTACATTGGGTATAGTCTGCTACTGACACTAAGTTTGTTGACTATGAAGTAGTTTTGTGTTCTCATTGAATATAGATTAATTTTATTTCTTTATGAAATAAAAAAAATTGTTGGTACTATGTTTTTATGTTGAAATATTTGCTCTTGAAATTAATAATAACTAACATGTCAGTTCTTTTGGTTTGCAGAATCAGTACAGATTTTTGACTATAAAATGACCATAAAAGCAAATAATTTATCCATTGCATATTCTTAAATTCTATGCTGTTAAAATAGTAATATAGTGACTCTTTGGGAATAAATGTAAAAAATATCTAAAATACCATTATTAATGTGAATAAATTCAAAGCTGCAGAAGTTTATTTACTTGATGACAAATATATTTGAAAATATCAGCTACTCCGTATGCATTTATGTTTTTAAAATGTCACATTTTAAATGTGGAGTGACTGTAAAAGATACTTTTGTGAATTGTAAGGAAAATATTTAAAATTATTTATCTCATCTCATCTACTTGATACTAGTCACCTGGGTCACTTTTGACTTTAAATCTTAGAAATATTATTGAAAATTAGGGACACTCATCGAAGCATTCAAGTCTCCTTGGTGGAATAATTATGGAATGCAGGTCATTTCAAGTTAGAAAGGAATGCAAGTGCTCCATTTTCGGGACAGAAATTTATAATTAGATTAAAAGTATGATTTAAGGTCTAAGCCTCTTTTTAAAGTATCAGTACAGTATTATTCAAATTCAAATAATATTTTATGTTAAATTTACTTAGGATCAAAACCATTCAAGTGCAAGATCTGCCATTTCGCAACAGCTCAGCTTGGCGATGCCAGAAACCATGTCAAAAGGCACCTTGGGATGAGGGAATACAAGTGTCATGTGTGTGGGTGAGTAAATTGAAACCGTTTCCACTGTGTGAACCAGGAAGCATGTGCAGGATATCCATTGTTTCAGAATTCAGAACTGATAAGAGTAAGAGGGGCTAAAATTACGCATGCATATCCCCCTTCTCATTGTTATGATAAATTCCTTAAATACAGTTATGACATTCTTCTCCACTTCTAATCCTGTACTGAAGATGAGCAATTTTATGGGCTACAAGGTCAATTTGAACCTGTAATCTGTAAATTGACTAAATTATAGGATGTTCATTCACATTGGCAGAGAGAACTGGAAATTCCATTTAAAGACATAAAAAATACATAATATAGCTTTAGGAGTGTATATGTATGTTTTTTTACTTTTGCTTTGCTGCTTTAATTTTAATCACATTAGTGGCTCTTTGGATCCATTGGACATATTCTATAAGGAAAAAAAGCAGAAAAGGACCTAATTTTGGACAACTGGTTACTATTATTGCAGGGACGAACCTTTAAAAACCAGTGTATAATGTATGTTTTCATGTAACTTTATTTCAAAACTTGTTTTCCTTTTTTAGTTAATGGGTTTTTCTTCTGATGAATCATTCACAATCTTTAGTTGTCACTCAAATGTGTTACATTTAATAGGAAGCACTGAGATGTTGTAAAAAGTTTTAAAATGCCATGACATACCATGGTGTCTATGGTATGTCATAGGACATTCAGAGCTGGATCTTAATACCCTACTTCTGATTAAAGATATATTTTAATGTTATTATGCCAGAGAAATGAATTAATAAGTGTATCACATAAAAACACTTTCTATGTGAAACCTCAGAAACCTGCAATTCTTATGTCTAATTCACAAAATAATTTAGGTTCAATTAAATTATGCAATGTGCTCCTGTTATATTAGGGTTATTTTTTTATTTGAAAATTCCTCTGGTTGGCACTATTGTGTAAATATATATATTGTGTAAATATATATTTATGACTTTTAAGTCATAAATACCTGGTTTTTCTTGGATACTACACTTCATCCCAAGATGCCATTGCATTTTTTGACTCTTAAGATAACTTTAAAAATGACTTTGCAAGCACTTTTATTAACCATGGTCTGTGATTTATTCATGGACAGAATTGATGGTTCAGTGACTTGCAGCTAAAGTAAATGAAGACGAACCTTTGCCCTAAAGCCCCCTGAAGATCAGTGCAGAATGAGTTTTGTTGCTACTGATTTTAGCTGCAAGGGTCGAGCGCCAAATGGTTCATTTTAATTGCTCTAGGTCTTGAAATTAAAAAAGATATCTCATTTATTGTTTTTACCATATGAATTATAGGAAAGAGGAAGGCCCTGACTTCAACGAAAATTTGCTGTTAGATGACCATAAGCAGTTTCTTCCTCATTCATTTCCACAAAACAAACAATTTTTGCATACTGCTGTTATTAGAAATCTAATTCCATCATTTTTATTAGGGTTACTAAGACCCTGGAAAAGGAAGAAGAAACTTTTTTAGAGAACAGTTTTTAACACATGTAGCATCAAAAACGATACATGATTGATTGGCTTTGCTTGTATAATTTGAATAATGCACACTTTGCTTAGCTCAATGCTTACCACATACAACTGAAATGTTGCACTAGCGGTTTATAGATTTGATGCCCAAGATAAAGAATTGAAAATGCATGTAGATATATTGAGATTTATACTGCTATCGTAGAGTACTACATGTATGTGTGTGCGTAGGAAAAGCGATCTAGATTCCAAAATTGTATCTCTTAGAATTATGGTAGTCATTGAATTGTATTTGACCATGAAATGATAGATCTCTTATTTATTTTAGAAATGAAATTTAATTTAAAAGTTACATAATAATTTTACAGTATATTTTCACAATGCTGCTAATCATTCTGAAGAATTGAAGTAAACTAAAAAATGCCTATTGATCTATGTTGTTGAAGTAGAAAATAGTGAGTTAAATACCCTTCAATGTTAGTGTCTCATAAGTTGTTCATGTGTTTCAAAGGGATAGGGCAGTATGTAAGTTAAACATTAAAGTGGAAAACATAAAAAAAATGTAAGAGTTGGCTACCAGATTAGTGGCAGTAGAGAGCATTGGTACATTAACATCACTGACAATGTCAATTCATTATCATTGATGGCTAAATAATCTTAGAGCTGCTCCGTGGACCTATTAGTTCCTGAACATAAGCAACTCATGCTGCATTTCTTCATTAGCTTTAATTGCTATAAATTTTACTTAAAAAAAAATCATGCTTTAAAAGGTGAAGTGATCTTTCAGGAACATTAACGGTATAATTTTGTCACAAACAGAAGGTCCTGCACTGTGTTTTCTTTTCTGCAGTAATTAGTGTCTTAGTGTATGTTTTTTTATAACTTTATTAATAACCTCTTCATTATTTTAGTTGATAGAAAAAAATGTTTTCAAATAATTTTGATTGCATGATACTATATAAAAATAGTGGGGCAGGCAATATATTTACTATTATTTTTTTTATTAACCTGTTGGTTTTCTTGGAAAAAACCACACAAAACAAAACCTAGTATTTTATGGTGAAATTTATGGAAATAATAGTGGATTTTGTTGACTCGAGCTCAGTATTAATGTTTCAGATTATTTGTGATTGAGTTCTTTATCATATCTTTATGTGTCTTTTATTTGAACCTTGACTACGCTCATCAAATATATAGCTGATATTTTTTTCTGAGGCTTAGTTTAAGATTGTGTATTAGCTACTCTCTTAACAAAAGCTACCTTTTAAACTTTCATTTCAGTTTTTAAAATCTACACTGATTTTCTTTGAATCTTTAAGCGGAATTTTAAGATAATCTCTTATCCCTTCTCAGAAAATCTTAGCTACAATCTGTCATGGATTTAGGTTAGTTTGAAAGAGAAGCTGAATGTCTTCGCAGTCTAATTCCTACTGGGTAGCTGGATTCAGAACTTGGGATTTAAGTTTTGTTTACCCATGTGGTTTACATGCTCATAGCATGGTAAAAATTAAAAAAATGTATTGCTTTGAACTCCTGTTTTAAGAACATGTTATAGATAACTTTATTTACAAGCCTTTTATTTTACTTTTACTTTTAGGAGGAACAGTTTTTGAATAATACACCTTCTTAATGTGTTTCTTATATCTGAGTGCGAACTTGAGGACTTTTATAGAATACAGATGTATTTATATATACTTGATGGATAGTTAACATGGAAATGGCTATGTGTCTGATAGAGGGGTTTAGTGGGGGAGAAAATAGCAAGTAATGGAAAGCATTCCTATACATAAGTTAAAATTTTTTTTTGGGGGGGACATATGTTTAAAAACAGGTTAAACACATATTTTTACTAAATCCATGATCTTTAACTTTGTTTATTTTCAGTAGTCAAGAACTTGAAAATCTCAGTGGCTCAAAAAGTCGTTATAGATACCGTGTTTTGTTAAATTTACTTAAATTTATTTAATAGTGTCTCTCTGTGTGTACATATAATAGTATGTATAATACTCTAATAAATAGTATTTATGGAGTGCTGTGGTTTAGTGGATGCCTTAAGTAATATTTATTTGTTGATCTCTATAGTTTCATGAGATTGTTTATCTCATGTTTCTTATCCCCACTGTACAGATGATAAACTTGAGATTAAGAGTATTTTTAGTAATGGACTTAAGTTATGGAGTAGTAATGGTAGACCACTATTTTCTTCCTTTAACTTCCATTTTCCTTATTTCTCTGCTTTTTGTAATATTTGTTATTTTGGTTGCTGTCTTTTATTTGTACTTATTGTTTCTCTCTAGGTTGTCTTCACTAGCATGTAATAGCTGCAGCTTATCTCATTTCAGCCCCTAGCCACTCTTATTTCCTGCTTTTGCTCAAATTTATGTTCTTTTAAAAAATTGCTTGTACAGTGTTTTACTTTAATAATATGTTATTCAGTCTCTCTTATTTGTATCTCTCTATTTCACTTTTCTCATATTAAACTGCTGTTTTAAAATTTTTTTATTTTTCCCAGTTTTTTATGTGTTGATAATTTATTGCACTTGAGCGGTTAAAAGTTAAACACATTGGTATAATAGAGAAAAGTGCCTAAAAAAGTGAAGATTTTATTATCTTTTCATTAGGATAAGAGGGGTAAAATTGATCAACCTGAGTTATTGTTTTTCATTACTGGTTACTAAATAAAAAAGAGTTAGTAGAAAACTAGTCAATTCAGTAAACCTAGGAAATACACCTAACTTTGTATGCCATAATTCACAAAACCCTGGTATGCATGATTTATGGATTATGGTATTTTCTGATTGATTTTCTTACGTCTCGTCTTGAATCTTGTGTATAGAGTTAAATAGTTGAGTAGAATTACCTAATCAGGAGAGAATAAGGGCATTTTCTAAATCTGTCACCTCTGGGTTCATGAAAAGATTCTAGACATTTTCTATTGTGTATTAGTATGCTTATGAACTGTTTATTCTAAGCTGGCTTAAGTAACCTTAAACAGAAAGTTACTAATGCAGTAAAACTCTATGTTTTTTTTTTTTTTTTGCATGTGTGGCATTACCTAGTTTTTGTGCATTAGAAGGGATCTCTATGTAGATGATTATAATGTCACTTTCTGACCTTTGCAGCTTGAATAATTGTAAATCATTGCTTCATAACGTGTCAGAGAATGTCTGTACTAGGCAATTAAATGGCAGAATATAATAGACCAAATTATTGCCTGTCATGTTTTCAACAACACAGTTAGTATTTGAGTTACACTTAATCATTACGTGCATTAGCAACTTCATTGGAATCCAGCTTCAGGCTGAGCATGAAATACATTACATTATTTAAACCTCTAATGGTACAAGTCATTTATTTGTGTTGAAGTGTACAACATGCAGAGTTTCATAAAGCAAGGAACATTTGAGAGCTTAATTTATCCAAATCAAAGTCTAAATGCAGATAAACACAAGTGGCAAAAATTGGTAATTTTTATAGGCTGGAAATATTTAAAAATATATGGTTGTGGGTAATTGTAGGCAGCAGGAATAAATTAAAATCACTATTTTTAGTCTTCTCTGAGAACTAACGCTGTGTATACCTAAGTCATTAAAAGTACCATGGAATTGCATTTTTAGCTGAACAGTTAATTACACCCATCATATCTACAGAGGTATCCAAATAAAATAAGTAGTTGGTTCAGCTGGTTGTTTTGGTTAAAGAGATATAGATAGAAAAACTTTGTATTGTGGCATGAATTATGCTTATAACAATATAAAGTGCAGCATCTCCCATTTTTATAAAAAAATCTAAATTAACATCAAAAGTACTCTTATAAAGGGTGTATTATATTTAAAAAATATTTTAATGCTTTTTCTTTAACGATATATTTTTGTCTTTAGTATGAAATTTTCAAAATGCCACGTAATGATTACTACTGTCTCTCTTCCTGTCAGTGAGGAATACAAACTGAACAAAACTAAAAAATTATTTTTTTATTCTTCTGATGTTAAAGCTCTTGAAATGTCATTTAAATAGTGAGTGGACATTATTTTATATTTTTTACACACAAATCAGTTTATAATTTGAAAGTCGAAGAGATATCTTAGTTATAATATTAACATAAAAAACATTCAAACATTCTCAGCTCTGATTCTAGGGTGTTTTCCAATGAACTGTTTTGTAAATGTAGGAGAGAATTGGGGATAGGGTTAGGTCAATGGAAAAGAAACAGAAGAACATTTTCCCTACGCTGTCCTCAAGGTGAAAGGAGACATGTACCCTATTCTTGGTTTTTGTGGCAGCGTTTCCTTGAATTTTTGCCATGGCAAAGTGGAGTTATAGATTTACTCGAAGGTAGTAAGTATGATCCTATATAATAAAAGCGTAATATGCTAATTAGACTGGACGTCCTTCTGGACAACCTTCTGGACGAAGCTGGGGCTGCGAGGGCCAACACAGAGGCGGGGCTGAGGCAGCCGCTGCGTGTGGGGCCGAGCCCCTTGCACGAATTTCGTGCATTGGGCCTCCAGTTAACCTATAATAAAATAGAAATTAAGTACACATTGTCACTTCTCTTTGACAGTTGTGTTGCAGTTGTCCTCTCTCTTTAAGATCTATCCAGCGAAAAAGTCATATTTCAGTGACTTGAGTCATTTTTGCCTTTTTTTATTTTAAAATGGTTTTGTGGTGGCTTTAAAATTATATTGTGGACTCAGGATTCTTTAGCCCTCCTGACCTCTACAGTGGAGTATAGGAGGGTAGCCTCTCTCCTGGTTTCCTTTGCCTGTTCTGTGATTTTTTTTCTTTATTGTTAGCCTGTTGTCTCCCTCCTTCTTCCTGTTTATTCATGTGTTTGTGGAAGTCCATTACTTTCTAGAGGGATTTGCTCTTTGATGTGTCCAAGACAATGACAGAGGAGGTGTTGGGAATGTAGACAGGAGAGAAGCATAATCAATGACTCATATATTCATTCATTTCCTGTGGGGCAGATTCTCCAGAGATTCCTCTTGTGCAGGCCCAGTGTACAGGTAGTGCAAGGGCTCTGTAGTTAAATGCTCCATGTGGGAGTGACAGACATAAAGGGAGATGCCCCTCAGAAGTAGAAGTGAGAGATGGTGGTGGGTAGGTGCTCATTCCTGCTGAAGAGCATGAGGAATGGCTTCCTTTAGAGGTTATGTATGAGTTGGGCCTTAAAGGATGAGGAGGCATTCACAGGGCAGACTCAGACATTTTTAATAGAGGGAACAAAAGAACAAAAGTAGCAAAGAATGGGATAGCATGGCATATTACGAACACTGCAGTAAATTCCTGGAGTGGAAGTGGCTAGATGGGGTGAAATGGGAGATTAAAAAAATATTAGATAAACACTTATGCCAGTGCTGCTATTCTTTAGGGTAAAAAGATCAGAATAATATCTGACTCAAATGGGTACAGAAAGCTTTGGTAAAGAAATGTCCTAGTCTTGCTCGCCAATTCAGGAAAGATTTCATTGGATGGGTAGCATTTGCTGTAGAGGTGAGTGGGGGTAGGCGGATAACCAGGGCTGAGCATTCCAGACAAGGTTTCGGGGGAGTTCTGCCAGGAGCATGTGTTCAGGATGGGCATGGATTTCAGCCCTGCCAGAGGCCAGATCGCTTGCAGGGAAGGCAGACCCAGGGGTGGCTGGGTGAGGCGGGCCTGGCCAGAGCACAGCCCTGTGCCCTGCAAGGTGCTCAATGCTGGCCTTTATCCCCACTTTCCATCAATTTTTTTTCTTTCCATCACTTGTCTGCTTTTCTCCCAGCTTCCTAGACTCTGGATAGGCAGGGAAGGGAGGAAATGGAGAGCCTCATGGGAAGGGAATTGCCACTTCAGAATCAAGGGGCCTGGGAATTTGCCATGGGAATTATTTTTAGGAGAATTTCACTGTTTGTAATTTTAATTAGGGACATTATTGATTGTGGATAATTGTAATGAACACAGGTTGATACTGGTTCCATATACCCTAATATAGTGTAGTTCCAAATAATAATTACAAGGACATACAATTATTGGACATGCTGCAGGTGTCCACCTGTAACTAACACATTGAAAATGGATGGTGGAGTGTTCCTACACCCAGGTCATTTGGATGGGCCTTGTCACCTGGGACAGGCCTGTCCATCTAAAGTATAAACACTCAGTAATGCATGTTTTTCTCTTGGTCATCAGTACCTTCCTCATTTCTGAGCACATACATGGTTTTATGTTTCTGTGGGTTCTCCCTTCACACCTCTGTCCACTTTAACTCATTCCCAGGGTCTCTTTCCTCCCCTTGCTGCCACTTGCATTTTACCAAGAATTAGTGCCGAGTCTTTGGTGTGAAGATCAGAGTGCTGAGTAGCTACAGTTCTAGGCACTGTTAATGCTACCCTCTAGATATAGGAATTTTTGTTTGATTGCTAATCCTCACCCGAAGATATTTTTTCCCATTGATTTTTTTTTAGAGAGTGGAAGGGGGTGAAGGGGAGAGAGCGAGAGAGCGAGAGTGAGAGAGAACTTTGATTTGAGAGAGACACATTGATTGGTTGCCTCCCGCACATGTCCTAACTGGTTCCGATGATGAACCTGCACCGAGGTACATGCTCTTGACTGGGAGGGAATTGAACCCGAGACCCTCTGGTGTGCAGGTCAATACTCTAACAACTGAGCCATGCTCGTCAGGGCTAGATATAGGAATTTTTTACAAATTATCATTGGTCTGCTATTCCCATTCAATTTTTTTAAAAAAACTGTTTATGCTGAGGGGCTATAGGAATACAGTATAATGAGCTGTACCAAAGAATGCTTGTTTTGAAGGGTTTATAAAGGGTTAATTAGCATCCTAATCCACATGCCAGCTTTACCTGTGGTTTATGGGAGCTAGAAGAGTCTTCCTATAAAATCCATTTGCCTGTAATCTTCCCTCTGCTATAGAAGTGCTGCTATAAATGAAATAGATGAAATTGGTCTCTTGTTAATATGGCTGGTCATTATCATGATTATATTAGCAAAGAAGCAAGATTTTTATTTTCATTTAAAAAATATTTTTATTGATTTCAGAGAGGAAGGGAGAGGGAGAGAGAGATAGAAACATCAGTGATGACAGAGAGTCATTGATTGGCTACCTCCTACATGCTCCTCACTGGGGATTGAGCCCGCAATCCAGGCATGTGCCCTGACTGGGAATCGAACCATGACTTCCAGGTTCATAGGTCAATGCTCAACCACGGAGCCACACCAGCCAGGCTAAGCATGATGGTTTTATTGTGTCCACTCAGTGCTTTAAAACGTAAATTTGCACTGGTCTGAAAATTGTGTTGTGTTTCACTATTAAGACATTTTAGTATTACTCACTGGAATTTATTTAAAAAATAAGATTTTAGAACTTATAATATTGTCTGTTCTAATCCATATGGTGGACAGATAAAGAAATTTGTTGGGTCAAGAGCTTATAAGTGACTTTTTACAAATGGAGAGAAGAACCCAGGACTCTGGCTCTGGGGTCAATGTCATGCTATTGTACACACTGGCAGTCTACTTAGTATTGATGCAGCTCTTAAATTTTCACTTTCATTGTTTGTAGCCACCAGTCTTTTAACAAGGGAAATAATGGCTACATGTTTAAACAGCAAAGTTAAATAG
>NW_005355584.1:5952364-5974179 GCF_000412655.1 Myotis brandtii
GTTTTGGAATTTGCATAGCTACATAATGTAAGGCATGGGGGGAAAAAATTAATAGGCCCAGAAAATCTCTCAGTGATAGAAAGCTATTTATACATAAAAAAATTATATTAAAAACAACACATTAAACTACTTAGTCATATATCTTTATAGGTTTGAGATTGTGAGGCTGGTATAATAAATTAAATTTTATCTTACTGCATCTGGGATTGTTCATTTTTCTGGTCTACTAAATTAAGCACAAAAAATCCTGGTTTCTTAGAGAGAAACATGATATTAAACATTTGCTTTAACTGTTCATTTCCAGTAGATGGCTATAGTTCACTACCAAACTGAACTTATAATAGATTTTTTACAGTAACTAAATCAGAAGATGAAGGTTGAATTACTATAAATGAGTTGCCCTGTACATTTTTCTTATTTCGTGTGCTTAGTCATATAGTATTGTTATTTTTTAAAGAACACCATTTTAAAATGACTGAAAGGTGGTATTTTCAGTCTTTTTCTTCTTTGATCAATGTGTAGTAATGCCCTTATTTATTTATCATAATTTATTTACTTTTAAAAATTCCATATTAAATGAGTAATACTAGTGATTGTTGAATTATATAAAATTATACTATTATAAGAACTCTATAGATCCCATAAGTTATTGCTTCCCTGAATTCAGTCAACTTATTTTAACATTTATTTTGCCTTTAAATTGAAGTACTATGACTCATTTATCACTTGTGTTATCTAGATTTACTGGCTTTTACTAAAGTATTTCAAATGTATTACATATGTGTATATATTTAAGCAGTATGTGTTTTTTATTGGATCTGCATCTAAATATTTCAAACATAATTTAACCAGGCTAAATAATATAAACACAGGTTTACATTTGAAAAAAATGTATTAGCTCATAAAGTACTTGGAATCTGCATTGCAATTGGACATGTGTCTGTCTACTAGTCTGCAGCAATAGCTTGTAAGCATGGTACTGAGATGATAAGTGTTCTTATTGACTTTTCACCCCCGTCCATAAATATAACTGCACGCTACCTGAGTAAATGAGTTTGAATTTATTGTGTATGTGGGGGTTTTGAATGCAACAAAAAATGTGAAAAAGACTAGACATTTTCTCTCCTCAGGACTACTATGTAATTTGTCTAGCTTCTTTCAATGAATTTTGTTTTTCTTTGAGTTGTGTGTACATGTGTGTGTGCACATATATGATACCGATGTAATTTTATGTCCTGCAGTTATTGTTTGAACCAGGCAGTTCAGGATTTAGCTTTTCGTTTTATTTTACAAGTGAAAACATCAGTTTTGTGTGATAATGTAAGACTGCAATTTTAGATCCTTTTTTAATCAACTTCCAATTTACATGGCTGGCTACAACTGTTTAATCTATTATTAATAAGCATCTTGCTCAGCCATACAAATTATAAAAATAATGCCAAGGTTCCAGGAGAATTTTATTTTCACATTTAGAGTTTACACATATATTTCACATTCTCCCTTGAAGACAAATGAATTATTTTTGTGTTTTTTATTGATGTGGTTGTATATATTTATCATTATAATAGAAGTCAATTAAGAAATAGACCACAATTGTAACTGATTAAGAGAAATTTTATTCACACATTTTGTTAAGGTGTAGTTGGAATATTCAGATGTCTTTGTGAATCAATGGATTTGTAATTCACAACCTGAGATAGGTTACTTTATGTAAAAATAACTAATTTATTTTTCCCCAGACACTAAGAATTTACATGAATGTGACAGATTTTTTTGGTAGGCAGTTCATTTTTTTATGGATGTATGTTAATGTTCATTTACACAATACAGTTTTATACGTATGTGAATAATCAATCCTTCATTTGTTGAGTCCTTAAAGGACAAAGGATATTTGACCCCACCCTGAGACCATGCAATGTAAGTTTACAAAAGGATCAGGGAACACAGATTTTAATAATGCAAACAATATTAGTCCTGTCCCCTCTGGCGTTTGGAACCTGGACATGCTGATTGTATACTTTGATTCTTAAACCGTGGAGATGTATCTGATGCCCCCGGGAGCACCTGGCCCAGCTCAGAACATTTCAGTGATTACAAGGATAGTGCCTAGAGGGCAATTAAGGGACAGGGCGAGAGATAGACAGTAATGAGTCCCTGCGGCACCTTAATGAACCTCAGAAAGGGAAGCAGAGAATTTGGTAACAGTCCTGGCGCAGAGTAGCAGGTTGTTGAGTAATGTAGAGACTATTTACCAAGAATATTATTTTTGTATTTTGATATTTATATAATCAAAAGCAGGTTTTTAAATCCTACCACTTAATGTATTTAACATATTCTTTTAGATTAAGTTAATAATTTAAATTTTATTAATAAAAGCCTTTGTTTTTTCCTATATTGCTCCTTACTGTGCCCAAGTTTCATTTAAATAATATGCTTGCTTTGAATGCTCTATTGTAGTAGGTTATTTTCCTTACTGTTGAGTTAGTAGGTGTGTTTTTCTTTTACCGATATAATTTTAGTGAAGTGTTGAACTAGCTTTTTTTGTGTGTCTGTGTATAGACTTCCTATTTATTCATTGTATTTTTTTGCGTTGTTAATATCTGCAGTGGAAGCATACATTCCTTGATTTGGGTTAAGCCTGTGAAAGCTGAAAAATTTAGTAATATTTTGAAATAGACCTTTTCTTCTGTGTATAATTATATAAAAAGGATTATAACAGGAGGAGAATTTTATATGGTATCTGTAATTCATACAAGAGCATTGGGTTGATTTGAAATCCAGTTTATTTTACTGTTGATTTTTCTGACTCAGATTTGTTGCTTAAAAACACGTTCATAGCCTGATGCAGATGGATTTCTATGTGATTTCTTATTTGTGCATTATTGTGAGCAAAAGAAAAGGCAGTGAAAAGGCAAACTGCGGTGAGAATGAGACTTGATACCATCATCCTTGTTCTGTAACCATCGTTTCTGCTCTGCGCTGTTATACAGATACTAATGTATGGGCTCTCTTGCCTCGTGGTATTTGCTGTGGTACCTGCTCAAGTGTACAGGCATGGCTGAGACAACTGACTGCCTCTGAAGTGCTCATCTTCAGAGCACTTGGGTCTGGGCTCCTTTGCATGGCATTGCCTGAACCACTTCTCAGACACCAGCAATCACCTACGTGTTTTGTAAATACTGTGGGCAGCGGGGCCCAGTCTGCCGCGCTGTCTCCTGCGACCGCTAGGAGGAGTCAAGGAGTGTCCCTACAGCCCCCCCTCCACCTCCTCCCCATCTCCCTTCCTTTCTGTTTTCCCCCATTCCTTCCCTCTCCTTTTTTTCTCTTCCTTTTCTTTGTGTGTAGAACTGATATTACTGTAACCTTACCCCCTGTACAGTGGAACATCTCTGCAACATAAACAGCAGTTTGTCTTTAGTTTTTAAAGTTCTTTAGTACATGCCATGTATTTTTCTAA
The DNA here is from genome assembly GCF_000412655.1 of Myotis brandtii. Classification (NCBI taxonomy): domain Eukaryota; kingdom Metazoa; phylum Chordata; class Mammalia; order Chiroptera; family Vespertilionidae; genus Myotis; species Myotis brandtii. The sequence goes on from NW_005355584.1 coordinate 5,955,822, forward strand.
CTGCTGTTTACATTCTTAGAGGATGACAAGATTTTACAGTTTTAATGAATAAAGAACTCTTGGAAAAGTGTTACTACCGAGGTGAACATTGAATTGAGTTTAAAATAACATAAAGGAAAACTATGATGTATTAAATGTCCAGTATGATTATTAGAAATGTGTATAAAAATAGCCATAAAATAATAATTTAGAAACTTTTACACCTATTTTTGTTTTAATTAGAATGTCTCTGAAATTGTGACTATTCCTGAATTGCTCTTCCTAATTAAAATTCATTTATGGGTGGCTGACTTGGGTCTCTGTTACATGATCATGATTTTTTGCTTGGAGTCTTCTTATAAAAACAGGTAGATATTTATTCAGCTATGATGGTCACTAAATTTGACCTAAACACCCATAAATATTTTAGCTTTCTCTCAAGAATAACTATCAATGTAAATTGATATAGGAATTTAAAGCACTATGTATTATGTACTTTCAATTGTGTAGCTAAAATATGTTATACTTATAATATGTTTTTCGTTTTTTTATATATCCATCTGGGAAAATTTGAGCACATGTTAATATTTCTCTCCCCAAATTTGTATTCTCTGGGTATTTAAAGATCACAATTTTTGAAATAGAGAACTTAAATACTGGCATGTTTTGGGCCTGATTTCTGGTTTTATAATACATAAAGTTTTATTTTTTAGAGATTGGGTTTTAATGATTTTCACTTTATCCTTGAGAATTCTCTTGTGCTTTATAAAATGAACCGGTTTCATTGTTCATTGAAAATGCTTAACATATGCAGAGTTGATTACACACCATGTAGAATGTTAGTCATTACAAAATAAATGTGTGTGAAAAAAAGGAATGCCTAGAAATTCTGAAATAAAAATGTTTGTCTTTTACCTAATTTTGAAATCGACTGTTAACATCAGTTTTACTTAGCCAAACTCATAGCTATATTTATATATGTCTGAATATTTATTGTAGAAAATTTATTTATATAATTGAATGGTAAAATCATTTTAAAATTGACAGTGATTACGGAGCTATGATTGATGTTTGTGTTTGAGAAAACAAATAGAGAAAACATTTGTGAATCTTTTAATGATTACATTTTTGATAGCTTTAAAAAGAAAGCACATAATTTGTGATGACTTCAGTAAAAAAATTGCAGCCAAACTTTTTAAGTTAGCAGCAAAGTAAATGGGGCAGGTTTTGCATTTTGAACAGAAATGTTATGAACTGTGATTGAATTTATTGTGAAAGTGTGTCAGCATTAATAAAATTATTTAGGTTCAAGTTGCTGGGCTTCATAGCATTTTTAAGGTTAAGGATTGGTTACTGTGAAGTCACTTCTGTGTATTTGGTAATATGCAGAAGATGGCAAATATATTTCTGTGCATTTTGGATTATTATGCCATTTCTTATTTCAAACCCTTTTTGTCAGGACACCAGGCAAAACAATGATGCTTTGAGGACGTAATTAAAGATATTGTTCAAAGAACAACTTTCTGCATATTTGAATTATTACTGTCATCAAAATCATACAAATATGGAAATATGATTGCCAGAAGCATATAAATCAATGATCAGCATGGCCTCAAAATCCAATAAATATGTAGAGTTAAATACTTTAAAATGCAAATTGTGCCTGATGATTTGCATATGGTGGAGTTTAAAGGAAATTTGTTGCTTAACAACCTCTAAGGTACAGTTAGGGCTGTGGGTAAACATGGATTTTTTTATTCATCATTGGTCAAGTTGCAAGATTTGATAAATGATGGGAGACTGCTTTCCTTGGTTAAAATGACTGCAATCTTTACTGAATCCTAAAACTGCCTTCAAGTCATCTGAATAATTAAGAGTTAATTATTCTTCATCCATCTAGATCAGAAAAGGACAGATTTAGGGAAGGAATTTATAATTTTTGCCTCACGTCCTGTCATGTCGTAATGTGATAAACTAAACTGACTCCAAATAATATCTAGTGACCTTATAGTAATTAGGCCTCACAAAACATTTCTGCTGCAGTTTTTTAATTGCTTACATCGATTTTAGAAACTACACATTAACAGGCTTATAAGTTTAATTGTCTCCAAAGAAAGCAATATAAAATTCAGGTCCCATTACTATTGTGTTTTAGGTTCATTGCTGTGGGTGCATACCAACCAGCCAGCAGATAAGTTTCCCCGTGTCCTTTAGAAACAGTGAGCGGTGCCTCCTGCATTGTTGTTGGAGGAGAGCAGACACACTGGGAAACATTATTTTCAAAAGTTACGTACATGGAAAGGACAGTGAATCTTTCTTCACCTGTTTTACTTGGAAGTATTAAAATAATTTCACTTTCTCAAAATTAATATAATGATGGAACAGATAACTTGTTCAGATTTACTACTAATACACATTATTTTAAGAGGCTGAAAAAGGCAGCTGAGTTAAATAAACCGTTTCGTACTATTATCTGTTAAAAGCAGATGGCATGGAATTCACATAAAAACCCAGAGTCTACTTAGTGAATTTGTTCCCAAACGATTTTCTTTGAGAATAGAGTGTTTTGTGAATGTTTACTGATCACAAGAAGAATTGTAATAAAGAAATCAATATGCATGATCCCTTTCCATGTAATACAACAGGGTTACACTGTTAGGTTAAACACAGGCAGCATTCCTTTCCAGAAAATCAATTTGCTGTATAGCCTGGAACCGCTAGTGTCTGCATAGAGTCATTTTGTGTTGTGTGCACAGTAAATTCTGTATTGGCACCTTCAAATAGTATTGACTGCTAAAAGGCTATCAGCTGAGTAACCTGACTTTAAGCAGAAAGGCCAGTCCCTTAATAATAACAAATGCTATTATTTCTTTTTTATTTTTGGTCACAAACCAATCGTTTCAAAGAAGTCATTTCTTGTGTGTGTGTGTGTTTTTTTTATATATTTTAGTAGAAATGCCAAATGTGATTTTAGTGAGGAATATAATTTTAATATTCATTAATTATATCTGTTTACATTCTGACCAAGTGTTTTCATATTCTCAAATTATCTGCATATCTCAAAAAGCACATTTTTTAGGCCAAGTAGCAATTGCTGCTTATTTTGAAAAGTTGGAGTAAATTTGAAAGGATGATATTCTTTTATAGTTTCTTTGTTCCTTGCCTCCATTTCCAAACAAAAGAAACAAAAATCATTTTAGAGAAGAAAGAAGTTTACTTAATATTTAAAGCTACTTAGTTACTACACTTCGTTGTTACTGAGGCACATATTTCGGGGACATGTGTGAAAACATCTTATTTTTAGGTCTTTTTACTCCTCACCCTAACTTTGGCTCTTAAAATGCTTCTGTCATTTTCAATGTAGCTGTTCAATTAAAAAGACCAAGCTACCTGTTAACGATCATATTTTTATGAAGTGGTTCTACTTGATCATGACTTTGGATTCTGTCGGCTCCCTTATAGTACATTACAGTCATGCTGATCTGCCTTGCGTGCCAGTGTGCAGTATCTGTGTTTAAGTCCCACAGACGAATTTGCATTTCAGGGTGATGGACTGGGACTCAGCAGAGCATTCAGCCCCTTGGGTCTGTGAAGTTTTTCTAGGTGTAGTCGTTCTTTTTTGCTCCCTATTCATTCGTTGATTTATTTTTTTTTCATTCGTTGATTTTTGCAAAACCCTTTTTTCTAGGCTGCATGCTTCTCACATAGGATTTTTTCTTGTTGTTAATGACTATACTTCTTTAAACTGTAACTGAAAAAGGGCTTTATCCCCTTTAAATTTTACCCCAGCTTACTAGGGAAGTGATGAGATCTCTAAGACTAAGAATGTAAAATGAGTAAACATTACAAGTGATTTTTGCATTTTAATCAGTCTTTTGTCATTAGACTACCACCTACATTCATGGAATCTTCATGTAGTAATGGACAGTGTAGTTTAAGAGCTGATTATTTCAGAAAATGCTTTTCCAGTACAATATGCAGGTGTGCAAAAGTTCGTAAGCTTAAGGAAAAATGAGTAGGTTTGGTTAGGTTGTATATTTACCCATGTTTTAAATGTTGATAGAAACCTCTGACATTTAAAAAATAAATCATCACTTATAAAACGAGTTTACTCTTTGAGAAAAACATTCTTGTAATAGGCACAAAATTATCCAAATAATAGTGTAAACCAAGCCAGGCATAGCAGCAGACAGAAAAATGCATTCAACCAGTAGGATCATGGATTTGTTTGATTCAGATAATTGAAAGTGTTTCATACTATTATTGCAACTTGAAGGCTTGTTTAAGTGTCTAACTGTCAGTCACGCTGGAAGGTGAAAAGTATTCAATTGTCACTCTGTCAGTCAATAGAGATGAGAACTGTCTGCCTAATGGATTTCTTTACATAGATGTCTGCATGGTGGTAGAAGTAAAATCAATGTGTTGTCATGTGTGAGTACGCGCATCAAACTGCCAGGTGAATTGCAACTATATTTCTGTAACATCTACATCCTTGGCTTGTTTGTGGAAGGCAGAGGCAGCTCTGCATGAACATGTGGAGAGGGGCACAGGTAGACAAGTGCAGTGGGGGACAGCATTATTTAGTATCACCTGTGTCCATGAGGGCATTTATTCTAACCTCTAAAAACAACCTAGTTTTAATCAAATTACAACGAATGGAGTTCTTCATATCACAGTGGCATTGCACTTAGAAAGTTCCATTTTAGGCACTTGTCACTAAGGAGCTCATGTTTCTATCATGTCTAAGGTCAAATAAGGAAAAATGAGTAGGTTTGGTTAGGTTGTATATTTACCCATGTTTTAAATGTTGATAGAAACCTCTGACATTTAAAAAATAAATCATCACTTATAAAACGAGTTTACTCTTTGAGAAAAACATTCTTGTAATAGGCACAAAATTATCCAAATAATAGTGTAAACCAAGCCAGGCATAGCAGCCACTGTGATATGAAGAACTCCATTCGTTGTAATTTGATTAAAACTAGGTTGTTTTTAGAGGTTAGAATAAATGCCCTCATGGACACAGGTGATACTTCTGTATTGGAAGTCACCTAAATTAGTGGTTACTTTTTTAGTAGAAGTTTTATCAACAACTGGAATAAAGACATAAAACCTTATCAGAATTTTTGATGACAGACAACTGGGAGGGGTAGATAGATCAATGAGTAGATGACCATCATGATTTAAAATCATTTAAAAAATGGAGTGCTAAAACTAAGGAATGATGAAATGTAAAGTTCTGCATGTAAGTGGAAAATATTAACTATGTGAACGTGAAATGAGTCCTGGCTCCACACAGCACATTATGTAACACTAAACAGAGGAGATGGAGCTGGTAAACTGAGCAGTTAGGATAGTATTTCAGAAATTTAAAGGTCTGTTGTATTTGCGCTGCTCAGATAGTACCTAAAGTAATTCTTAGCTAATTTTTAGAATTCATAAAAACTCTGGCCAACTGGGGACTCTACCAAGATGGGTGACAGAATGTGGGAAGATCTCACTTCACAAGGTCAGTTGAGGGACCCTGGAGAAGATTTAGGGGCTTAGGTAGCGGAAGCAGCACATGGCTGCTTTTTGGAGTCTTTAAAGGTCATCGTAACCAGGAAGAAGGTGCCCTTTTGTTGTGGTGGGACTGGAAGTTAGACACAGATGGCAGCAGTTGAACACAATGAACTTTCTAACATGAAACATTATGCCACAGAGTTTCAGTAACTCCACATGTTTGTGCAGAGGCTGGACTATAATTTGTTAACACGAAGTGCATGGGATAAGCTGTCCTGGTCCAACTGTTCAGAGACTGGAATCTCACAGGATAACATTGAAGGAACAACAGCGATCAAGTATCACGACAGTCTCTGTAAAGAAAGCACATTTTCACATGCCAGAACCACTACACATAGGAAGTATTTCGTCACTTTTTAAAAAACGAGTTTTTATTTTTTAGAACAAGAGTTAATCAATTGAGAGAATAGCCTTCAAAAGGCCTATTAGACTCATTATACATACGTATATGTATAATTTGACATAAAACACTAAATTACTTTAAGGTGTACAACATAATGACTTGATACATGTTTATATTGTGAAATCATTGCTGCAGTTAACACCCACTTTTGGGGTTTTGTTTTTTGTTTTATCTCCTTTTGATGGAGCTTCTTGAGAAAAGGTACATGGGAAGTAAGTGTCTTAAAAGTTAGTGTGTATGAACATGCCTTCATTTTACTCTCAGCTGATTGATAACTTGGCTGGTGCACTGTTACACAACAAACTACCACAAGTCTAGCAGTGTTAAAAGCAAATCTACTTCTGTAGGATAGAGGTCTGGACATGGTGTCTCTAGTGTGCACGGGCCTGATTCTCACATGGAAGTGTGTTAGAATGTTGAGTATCGCTGTGAATTAATTATTATTAATCTGGGAACAATATTTCCAGCTTCTTATTGATCTGTGTGTAGTTTCCTATTTTCAGTTACTATGAGATAATTCTGCAGGAATGCGCCATCCACCTCAGAGTCAGCTGAGATCACGGTTCTTCCAGCTTGTCACCCTCCTCCTGTTCCTGTTTCTCATCGAGGGCTACTGGTCTCAGATGTGGAGATTGGAAAACTTGGTTGTCTTTATCCATCACACCTGGTCATCTGACCATTTCTGTTGGTGCTTCAAGGGCTCATCCTAACACCTTTTCCCTTCCTCTCCCGGAGTGCAGCTCCTGCCCACATGCCATCTCCTACTCAGATGTTATTCTGTGGCGTTTGCTTATGTTCTCTGTCTCTTACCATTGCATTCTGCTGCTGGTGATTCCCCATATCAGAGCTTTATCAAGTTGATCCTTTCACCAAAGAAAGTCTGAAATAGCCCTAGCCGGTTTGGCTCGGTGGATAGAGCGTCGGCCTGCGAACTGAAGGGTCCCAGGTTCGATTCTGGCCAAGGGCACATGCCTGGGTTGCGGGCTCGATCCCCAGTGGGGGGCATGCAGGAGGCAGCCAATCAATGATTCTCTCTCATCATCATTGATTCTCTCTCTCTCTCCCTCTTCCTTCCTCTCTGAAATCTATCTATCTATCTATCTATCTATCTATCAAGAAAGTCTGAAATATTCTGCCAAACTTAATTCTCCCTCTATTTAGCTTTCATGACTAAATGAAAATTATTGCTAGTCAACTAATTTCTAGGTACAGAGCTTTTAACGATAAAAGGTTTCTCATCTCATATAGTGTGCTCATCTTTTCTGTGTATTATCGCGCTTAGTGCTCATAAGCACAGAATAAGGGAGGCTGTGTGATCTCTAGAGGAGAAAAATGGAAACTCAGACCAATGTGACGTGGCTTTCTTGAGTGTTCGTATGTAGCTAGAGCCAGGATTCAGCTCTGATTATAAAGCTCACAGGTATCAACATCACATTGTCTTGACAAGGCCTGTGAGAGCCTTTTCTGTTCCCTGGTAAGTACTTTGGGAGTACAGACTCCCGGTACCTGAAAAGTACTGCGTGTTATGTTAGAGTACTTGGAGACTGTGATAGTATATCAACACTGAAAGACGACATTCATAATTTTAAGGACATTTGTCATTGATAGAATTAAGCCATGATTTAAGTACTTTAATCTGTAAAAGAAATAATTTTTTTACATATAATGCACTGTTTTCATTATTATTTTATTTATTTATTTAACTTTAAGAAGTGCACCGAAGCACAGGTTTAGCAAGATGTTTGCCTTATTCCATATAGTCATCTTCTTTGTGCCTATTTTTGTAGAACTGACAATTCAGTAAGTTGAAGGAGTAATTTCCATTTTCTAGGAGTTTTTACACAGTGGCTTGCTCTGTAAATGAAAGTTAAGTCTCAGTGGTTAGAAGTGGACCCAGCACTTGGAGTTGCTGATGTTCATCATTCCCAATTCCCAAAGTGGCTTCCCTATTTTATTCATTTCTTATTGCTGCCCCCAGATGCGCCTCTTGTTTTCAATTGAACGATCTTTAGTTAGCACATTTTAAATACCTAGAACTTACTGTAGATATAGAACACATATATGCATGGGATTTATATTAGAAGTATGATGTGTAGACTTTGTTAATTTATTTCACGTTAATTTTCCATGCATGAAGTTGCCTTTTCTACTTCAACATACAGGTGTATCCTCTTCAAAACTTTGTTAGAGTCAGAGCCTTGAAATATTTCCCACTTAATAGGACATTGATGTATCTGTGCTGGCTGAGCACATAACATTTATTCATTCATTTTAGCTCTAACATTCTATTGTTTGGGGTATAGCATTAAAAAAAAGCAAAATCTCTGCTCTCATGCAGTTATGTTCTAGTGTACTGAGTTCTGCCTGGTTTTCTTCTTTTTACAAATTTTATTGCTACTGCCTAGCTGTAATGTGTATTTGCTAATTACATTTGCTGTTTTTGTTTTTTTTGAGGTTGACATCTGATGTTACATTAATTTCAGGCATACAACATATGATTCTGTATTCGTATGTATTATGAAATGATCACCACAGTAATCTAGTTAACATCCATCACCACACATAATTACACATTTTTTTTTGCTTGTGATGAGGACTTTTAAGATCTACTCAAATATGCACTACAGTATTGTTAAGTGTAGTCATTGTGCTGTACATTATGTCCCAGGCTTATCTATACTAATACAAGGGTAATATGCAAATTGGTCACGACACCTTCACAGTCATGACCGGATATGCTAATTAGTCCTGACCAGTATGCAAATTGACCATCACTCCAGCACACAAGATGGCCACCACCATGTGGTCAAAGATGGCCACCACAAGATGGCCTGCAGGGGAGGGCAGTTGTGGGCGATCAGGCCAGCAGGAGAGGGCAGTTAGGGGTGACCAGGCCAGCAGGGGAGGGCAGTTGGGGGCGACCGGGCCTTCAGGGGGAGCATTTGGGGGCGACCAGGCAAGCAGGGGAGGGCAGTTGGGGGCCATTGGGCTGGCAGGGGAGGGCAGTTGGGGGCCATTGGGCTGGCAGGGGAGGGCAGTTGGGGGCCATTGGGCTGGCAGGGGAGGGCAGTTGGGGGCCATTGGGCTGGCAGGGGAGGGCAGTTGGGGGCCATTGGGCTGGCAGGGGAGGGCAGTTGGGGGCGACCGGGCCTTCAGGGGGAGCATTTGGGGGCGACCAGGCAAGCAGGGGAGGGCAGTTGGGGGAAACCAGGCCAGCAAGGGAGGGCAGTTGGGGGCCATTGGGCTGGCAGGGGAGGGCAGTTGGGGCAATCGGGTTGGCAGGGGAGTGGTTACGGGGTGATCAGGCTGGCAGGCAGGCGAATGGTTGGGAGCCAGCAGTCCTGGATTGCGAAAGGGATCGGGCCTAAACCGGCAGTCGGACATCCTTTGAGGGGTCCCAGATTGGAGGGTGCAGGCTGGGCTGAGGGACACACCCCCACTCTCCCCAGTGCACAAATTTTGTGCACTGAGCCTCTAGTTTATTTTATAATCGGGAGTTTGTCCTCTGACACCTTTGACTGCCTGTCATTCATAGATGTTTCAGTGGCTCCTGCCATACTGGGTTGCACGGGTAGCTCCTTCAGCAGTTGGGACTGTCCTTGCCATTTTTAAGTGTACAGTTCACTGGCATTAAGTACATTCACATGGTGTGTAACCATCACCACCTCTCATCTCTTGGAAAGCTTTCATCTTATGAAACCAAAACTCTGTCCTCATTGAACACTGTCTCTCTAATTATCCTCCACCAGCCCCTGGTGCCCATGTTTCTACTTTCTGTGTCTGTGGATATGATGGCTCTAGGTACTTCATAAGTGGGATCACACAGTGTTTGTCTTTTTGAGACTAGCTTATTTCACTTAGCGTATTGTCCTCAAGGTTCATCATGTTGTAACATGTGTCACTTTCTGTCCATTGTGTGTATAAATCATGTTGCTGATGGACACCTGGGTTTCTTCTACATTTGGTTATTGTAAATAATGCTGAAAAGCTGTTTCTTAAAGGAGAAGAAAAATCCCTGAAATAGAAGTTTAAAAAATACTTGTGGTCTTTTTAAATGAATCTACAATTTCGGAAAGAAAATGAAAATATGCACTCTTAAAGTCTCCCTTGATTCTCATTATTTTCTTGCTTCAAGCCTCTGTTAGATCAGGTCTGAGGAGAGGAATGACAGGTTATTACGTTTTCTTACCATCTTCCCCAGTCTATGTTAGTAATGTTTTTCAGCTGTTCTCTTTGCAGTGGAAGAGTATAAGCAGAAGAAAAGAAAGGGTGAAGTTAATATTTATTGGGAGGTGCTGCGTATTAGGATGGATGGGTGCTCTCTCTTAAATTACCTCAGGTGCTCCCTGCATGGAGTTATTGGTAGTGAGTGAAGGTTCTGTCCTTTACTAGTGTTGTGAGAGGATGGCATGGGGACAGTTTGCTGAAACAAACTGACACTAAGTTGGCTTTCAATAACATAGACTTACTGTCTTACAGCACTGCAGGTCAAAATTCCAAGATCACTTTCACTTGGCTGAAATCAAGGTGTCCATAGAATTGGTTCCCTCTAGAACTCTAGGGGTTAACCCAGGGGTGGGCAAACTTTTTGACTCGAGGGCCACAATGGGTTCTTAAACTGGACCGGAGGGCCGGAACAAAAGCATGGATGGAGTGTTTGTGTGAACTAATATAAATTCAAAGTAAACATCATTACATAAAAGGGTACGGTCTTTTTTTTTTTTAGTTTTATTCATTTCAAACCGCGGGCCGTAGTTTGCCCACGGCTGGGTTAACCCCTTTCCTTGCCTTTGGCATGTAGTGGCTGCTTAAATTCCTTGGCTTGTGGTCTCTTCCTCCATTTTCAAAGCCAACAGAGTAACATCTTCAGACCTCTCAGACTCTGATCCTCCTCTCTCCGTATTTCACTTATAAAGGTGCCTTGTGATGACATCAAGCCTATCTGGCTGACCCATGGCAATAGCAAGATCATTGATTTAATCACATCAGCAAAAATCCTTTTTCTCCTGCAAGGTCACTTGTTGACAGGTTCTGAGGACTAGCATCTGGACCTCTTTGGAGGTCCATTATACTGCCTACCACAAGCAGTGGGTTGCTTAAAGTTAGGTTGTACATGCATTTCCTTGAGACCATAGAAAGAAAGTCAGCAGGTATTTATTAGAGGATTTGCTGTAGTACAAAAAACCCCGAGGATTAAAAAAGACCCGATTCATTGCAATTTAAATATTTTGCATTTTATATTCACCTTTATATCCATGATCTACCGTTATTTGCTTAAAGTTTTATAATAGCATACACAGGTAAATTGTTAGTTAGAACACATGGTTCCAAATATTTACATATGTCATCAATGTCCTCTGACCTACCTTTTAAGGAAGCTATTAATGTATTCTTGAAAATATGTACCTATAATTTTAAAGTTGTAAGCAAGCTTCACAGAAGCTAAAATCTCTAACACATGGATTTAATGTAGAAGTAATTCTGATGTATTCTACAATTATTTCAAGTGTTGGTGCTTTGCCTCACTTGTGTAAAGATTCAACTAACTTATATTTCTGGGGAATCTAACTCTTATAGATTCTGTCTTCATACTCACCACTTGCAAATATATTCTTGTCTAGTTCCTCTGCTCACCACTCCTTACCCCACCTCCCCCCCTTGTATCAATTGATATACTGTTGGTAGCCTGAACTTGAGAATGTTCACACCATGGAAATCGGCAAACAGAAAGAATCAGGTTCTTCCTCTCCCTTCCTCTGGGAGATGGTTTGCCTGCTCTTCCTTACCTGGAACTAACATTACTAATTATCACTGTGCTACCAAATTCAGTGGTGGATATTTAACACAGTTGTGCACTCTGTCCTTAAAATACTTATATCTTTGCTTTTCTGACACTATAGTCTCCTGTTTTTGTTTGTTTGTTTTTTGTTTTTGTTTTTGTTTTATCAACTTACTTTTTGCTCATTGCTTACTCCCCACCCTGGCCTGATTTATAAAAGTTGTTCAGTCCCTGTGCTTGACTGTAGAATCTAGTCCCTCATCTGTGCATACCAGGGATCAGTAAACTTCCCTGTAAGGGTTCAGATAGTAAATGTTTTAGACTTTGTAGGTCACGTAGTCTCTGTCCTAGGTACTTAGCATTGGAATTTTCAAGCCACAGGCAAGAGGTAAATGAATGAATGAATGTGGTTGTGTTCTATTTCAAAAACAAGTCCAGGCCTCCTTTGGCCTGAGAGGTGTAGTTTGCTGACCCTCTGATTCATACTCTCTTTGGGTGATATTCTTTAGTATATTATTAGGGCTTTAAAAACCATCTTTGTGCCTAATCATCACGTTTATATCTCTAGCCCTGATTTTTTTCTTTTTTTCTTTTTTAGCACCAGACTCATGCATTTTGTTGCTTATTTGAAATGTTCACCTCAAGGCACCTCAAATTCAATGAGTCCTTTATTTGTTTCCCTGAACTTTTCTTCTACTTGCTCCAAGTGTCCTCTTCACTAACTACTCACCGCCTGCAATGCCGTGACCTTGCCTAGGGGGGCAGAGTGTTTTTGTACTTGTTCTTTTCTCTGTCTCCACTGCTCTTAGATCACTCTGGGCTGGCTCTTTATTGACACTGGGGGTAGGTTCAATTGCCCTTTTTTGGCCACCTACTTCTCACTCTCTTACTTTTCTTCATATTACCACTTACCTAAAAGTTCTTTGTTTATGTATATATTTCCTTCTTTATTGTCAGCCCCCTCCCGCTTCACTGTAAAGTCCCTATGAGCAGGAATTATCTACAGTGAAACCTCAGTTCTCGAACTTAATTTGTTCCGGATGGCTGTTCGAGAAGTGATTTGTTTGAAAACCAAATCATCCTCCCCCCTCCATTAAAAATAATGTAAATTGAATTAATCCATCCAGACCTCTAAATGATTCTGTTTTTACCTTTTTTATATATAGTACATGTTGAATGTACTCTTTAATCTATAAACAAACACTTTTTTTTCTTAAATTTATCTAACCACCCACTACTAGCCTTAAAGGAATCACTTTCAGCACTCCTTCCAGGGTTGCAGCATATTCCATTTTTCACATATCACTGCCTCTGAAATGCTGTCACCTGCTAACTGCTTTTCATTTATCCAAATCAACAAGTTTTTCTACCTCTTCAATGGCCTGTGATCATTGTTTTGTGACCACTTTTCACACCCTTAGCAACATCAGCACACTTGATGGCCTCCTTATGTTTTAAAATTGTGCTAATCTTCCATTTCACCAGCAAAAAAAAAAAAAAAAAAAAAAAAAAGAAAAGAAAACAAAAACAAGCCCTATGAAAATATTCACAGCACAATTTCCTGAGGTGTTAAGAACATGAGGTTTAGAGGTAAACTGCCTTGAGTTCTCTCCTTGTTTGTGGCCTGAGAGATGCTTTTTGTCATGGTGATGTATCAGCCTGAAAGGGTTGTCAGTTCCAGAACTGAAGTTTGTTTGAAAAACAAGATACCTTTTTCTGAGAACTGAATTGTTGGAAATGGGAGATACTCAAGAACCGAGGTTTGACTGTATGTATTTTTAGTGATTACCTTTTAAAATGATTTTAGATAGTCACAGCATAAACAATTTTAAAACATATTAAAGTCTTAACTTCTGAACAAAGCGGCAGACATGAGGTGGAGTATTTATTGTATGTTTACTTCTGTGCTTGGTACTGGGAGTAAAACTGTGTAGAGACTCTCTTCCTGGTCCTGGAGTTCAAGGTACAGAAATCCAGGCTCAGATGCTGGAGTGGAAATGTCTGGGGAGGTCTGCCCTCAGAGGGAGGGTGACTCACTGACTTTGGGCAAGGGCAGGAGGAAGGCAGAGTAGCCACCAGTGTAGAAGTGACAGCACTTCTCACCTTTTTTGTCTTCATTCTTTTTTTTGGTACTTACTTTTATTTTTCTTTGTTATTAAATGCATTATAAATAAATCCAGCATGGTTGCTGAATGTTTAAATTCTTAAATTTTCCTGAGTTTGGGATGTTGTATTATAGACCTTTCATTTGTGTTGTTATCTTTACATTATTTGATTCATTCTGAGGAAACATGTAGTGGAGATGACATCATTGGAATGGCTTTAATATCCTCTAAAGCAGTGGTTCTCAACCTTCTGGCCCTTTAAATACAGTTCCTCATGTTGTGACCCAACCATAAAATTATTTTCGTTGCTACTTTATAACTGTAATGTTGCTACTGTTATGAATTATAATGTAAATATCTAATATGCAGGTTGGTCTTAGGCGACCCCTGTGAAAGGGTCGTTCGACCGCCAAAGGGGTCGCGACCCACAGGTTGAGAACTGCTGCTCTAAAGATTCCCATCCTAAATAGACTGGCTTGTCATACAACAATTGCCGCTTTCCATGGTGAGAAATATCACTAGCATATATATGAAATGCTTTGAAACATCTCATTTTAGAAAGTTGGATTAAAAACAAAACAAAAACAAAACAAAAAAAACCTCCCAAATAAATCGAGAGAATAATAGCTAATGACTTATTGCTTCAGAGCCATACCATTAACTAAAAAACAAACATTCGGGAGGAGGTAAGTTGAATATATTCCAGTGGTATAGTATGATCTTCCTTAAAGAAGAACCACATATAATCAAGTCAGTGAAAATATTTGAACTTCTTATATTGCCACACCCACGAAAGAGGAAAAAAGTCTAAGATTGAGTCCGCCATTATCCAAACTGTGATTTAAGTTCTGAAAATATTCTTGCTATGGGACATATCAGGGATGGCACTACTAATGTTTTAGGACATAAGATGGAAAGGGAGCAGAAACTTAAAAATACATTTCCAATTGTGAATACCCTTGATTATTGGGGTAAAATCAGGTACATTAAAGATTCTTGGCTGTAATGCACAACTTTACACAACTGGGTAACTGCCCAAAGAACCAGTTGACCCAAGTCTTCACTTTGAGAAGTGTGGTCAGAAAATCGGGACTGCTCAGTGTTCTGTGCATTTTGTTCGGATGGGCACAAGGTTGTCCCTCCTCTTGTGACTGCATCCTGTGGCCTAGGGTGTTACTCTAGCTTCAGGTTGTTGGATCTGCACCATTCGTTTTCTAAATGGGATAAATTGATCATTTTCTCCTTTCTAGTGTGGTTCCACAGCTCTGCAATGACCTAGCTCAGTGGTTGGCAAAATACGGCTCGCGAGCCACATGCGACTCTTTGTCCCCTTGAGTGTGGCTCTTCCACAAAATACTGACTTCTGCGCATGGGCCATGAAGTTTCAATTGCACTGTACATGCACGCCCGCACGTGGTATTTTGTGGTATTTTGTGGAAGAGCCACACTCAAGGGGCCAAAGAGCCGCATGTGGCTCGCGAGCCGCAGTTTGCCAACCACTGACCTAGCTTGATGTCTCTAGCCTAAGGATGGTTTTGTAAGGTGTTTATTAGGAAGCCTCGTAATAAACGTAGTTGATAACTGGAAATGATCAAAGCCTTTTTTTTTTTTTTTTTTTTTTTTTTTTTTGGTCAAAACTTACTGCAACTGAGAATTTGGTTATTATGATTCCATCTTGGACTCTTACCAAAATGGTTTTCTTATTTGATAAGATGTAAGAGCTTTATAATATCGTGAACTCACCTATTACAATGACTGCACTGTTTTTCTTCCTAAAAGTTCTGATTTATTCTTTCTTACAGTTAAAAAGACAAATTTAATCTTGTTTCTAGTGGCATTTGCTAGAGAACTATCTCATGGACTGGCTCAGGGAACCTTTGTGTTGTCGGGAGCATTTATAGCTGATGGCTGTACTTTGAAGTGCTGAGCTGAGGTGTGTGGTGTGAAGGCAATGTGTGTGAGAGTGTGCATGCTGTGTTTGTAAGAAATATATGGTGGGCTCTTTTTCAGATTTTTGAATGGGTGGGCTCTAATATTTGTTTCTGCTTATTGATTGGTTAACTTTTGTTAGTGTGTCCTTGCTAAACTACTGGTATAGCTTTCAGAAGATGTAATTGTAACCAGGTGTGTAAGGTCAGGGTGGAAAGCAGTTTTATGGAGCTTTGTTCTAATAACATCTAACAAATCACTGGAAATGTGAGTCATCAGCAAAGGCACTTTACAAAGCAAAAGGTGGAAAAATGTGCAGCATTGCAAATTTTGCAGGGTAGAAGTATTCTTGCTTTTGGAAACTTAAGTTTCTGATGTAGTTTATTCTTTTATAAATTTTTTCCCCAATAAGGAATATCATGTATGTTTCATAGGATTCCATTGCTTTTCTTAGAGAAATAGGATTATTTTGGAGCAGCTAACTATTAGGTCTGGTATGACACATGTAAAGCCACATTCGCTATCATTTGCTGTGGGGTGGTTTGTATTGGCTTGTTTGACTAAAGAACATCAGAAAGGTTTGAATGGTTTTTTCTACGAAGAGCACTTACATCTGATTTTTGAGATAGCAATGCAGTGCATCTCTTTCTTTTCTCTTGTACTGTTTTTATCTTAAAGCCAAGTCTGCAGCAGGCTGTTTGCTTTGTGAACGAATGAGGTGTGTTTGTAGAACATACAAACTATTTTTTTGCTTGAATACAGCATTTATGACTTATGGCCAGCATGTAGCCCTGGTTTTCTATTGAGAATGATCCTTATTGTCTTTGTATACTAACTCAGTGCAGAAGCACTTGTCTATTTTGAGCTAAACCAGACCTCTTGTAAAAAGAATCAAATTATTTCATCATGTTGAAAATGAAAAGCTATAATTACTTGTAATTAGGCTTCAGAATTTTTGAAAATTGAGGAATTCTTTTCCAGAGGTTTAAGATCACTCCAAATCAGTGCCTTTGGAAAATAGGAAATAATTTTCTGTTCAATTTGAAATTGATTTAATTTATGCCTTTGACAGCTATTTTGCTTTGATATTTTGTAGTGGGAATCATAGAGCCACAGTGATTAGTGCTGTAACGTTTTCTGTGATATCACACACTGGTTTGCTCAGAACAGTCTCCTGCTTTTAGCAAGTTTCTGAAAAGTCTGGATTATAGAAGATGTTAAAGAATTATTTTTGAGTCCCACAGCTCCATAGTACATGAGGAGTTTTGTAGGTGTTTTTGGAGGTTTCAAAATTTTCCAAAAAGAAAACAAAGTGAGGACTGTTTTATTCTAGAGTAACAAAATTTCCCCCCAAGATATTGGCATATCCATGTATACTTCTTTAATTTGTATTTTAAAAAGAGCCTTAAGGTAAAGCATTTTTTCTACCTAATTTCTAAGATTAAAATTTAAAAGTTAAATATAACAACATTTTACAAATATCTTATTGATTAATTTTTAGAGTATTTTAAAGAGATGGGTACTTAACAGTATTTTATATTAAAAGACTCTGGATAAATTTTACTTATTTCATATCTACTGTTCAGTATTTACAAGCAACCCAATCACTTTTAATTTTTACAACCATTTCAGCAGGGAAAGTATTTTGTTCTTGAGTGTTTTCTTGAGAATATACATATTGTAAACTTAGTATTTTATTGTATATGGAATTATTTTTATAATGGTTCAAAAAATAACAAATAACTTGAATGGACTAAGTTTAATCACAGTTAATGGAAGCTAAGGCCTAGGTAAGTTTACAAGAAGCTTCTGAGGATGACAATGGTTCCCTCAGTTTAATGAGTTATCTTTACATAAGTTCTAACTTTAATTATCTAGTAATTTTAGTTTTGAAACTTCCTAAGACATCTCCCACTAACATATCAGAACTCAGCAGATAGTATTCCTTCTTATCTTTGTGGCCTTTGGAGCAGATATGCCTGACTATAAATCTATGTTTTTTCTGGGAATGTTGAAAATATTGGTCAATTTGAACATGTTGTTTTCTATTTTTTAAGATATAAAGATGGTATGGCACCAATCATATACTTTTCACCATAAAAATAACTTTAAACTTGCCTTGGCTGTAGAATTTTTATTTTTTAATTTAAATTCTTTATTTTTTAAAGTATTACATAAGTCTCCTTTTTCCCCCATTGACCTCTCCCCAGCCACTCCCACCCCTCAGCACATGCCCTCATCCACCTACTGTCTGTGTCCATTGGTTATGCTCATATGTATGCATACAAGTCCTTTGGTTGATCTCTTACCCCCCTCCCTGCCTTCCCTCAAGGTTGGACTGTCTGTTCTATGCTTCTATGACTCTGGCTCTATTTTTGTTCATCAGTTTATGTTGTTCATTATATTCCACAAATGAGTGAGATCATGTGATATTTATATTTCTCCGACTGGCTTATTTTGCTTAGCCTAATGCTCTCCAGGTCCATCCATGCTGTTGCAAGTGGTAAGAGTTCCTTCTTCTTCTTCTTCTTCTTTTTTTTTTTTTTTTTTACAGGGGCATAGTATTCCATTGTGTAGATGTACCACAGTTTTGTAATCCAC
>NW_005355584.1:5974957-5980128 GCF_000412655.1 Myotis brandtii
AGTCTCCATTGCCCTAGGAGCTGTGTCGGTAAAGATATTGCTACGATGTATGTCTGCTATTTTGCTGCCTATGGAGTCTTGTAGGATTTTTTTGGTTTCCCGTATTAGTACATTTAAGTCCTTTAGCCATTTTGAGTTTGTTTTTGTGTATGGTGTAAGTTGGTGATCTAGTTTCATTTTTTTGCATGTATCTGACCAAATTTCCCAGCACCATTTATTGAAAAGACTGTCTTGACTCCATTGTATGCTCTTGCCTCCTTTGTCAAATTTAAATGAGCATAGTGGCTTGGGGCGATTTCTGGGTTCTCTGTTCTGTTTCATTGGTCTATATGTCTGTTTTTGTGCCAGTACCAGGCATTTTGGCAGTTTTGAGAACTGTGGCTTGGTAATATAGTTTATTATTGGTATTGTGATCCCTCCAACTTTGTTCTTCTTTCTCAGGATTGCTGTGGCTATTTGGGGTCTTTTTACATTCTATATGAAGTTTTGGAGAGTTTGTTCTAGATCGTGAAATATGCCATTGGCTGGCTGTAGAATTTTTTGTTAACTCTTTTTCTATTCTTTGAATTAGGCATTGTAATAGAAAAAGTCACAATTTTAATGGTAGCAGAAAGTTTCTTCGTTGTCATATAATTGTCTATTTTTTCTCAAGGACTATGGAGAATAATGTATTCTGATATAATTTTAGTAGGAGGAATTCATAACTGATAAGTCTTAATAAGTGGGTATTGAAAAACCTATATAAAGAGATGTAATCAGTTCTACCTGTGAAATACATTCAGAGTCCAAGTACTCCTCACCATTGTGTTCGTGTTCCCTGCTTCAAGCATGGTCACCCTCCAGGATTATTGCCATAGTCTGTGCTAGGTCTCCTGCTTCTATTTCTGACTCTGTGATCTAGTCTCAACTCACTACCTTTAAGGCATCCAGGATCGTGTCAGTCCTGCTCTGTGCAAGGTGGTGATTCCCATTTTCATGCCGAGTAGAGCTGCAGTCCTCAGGGTGCTCTCCAGGCCCTCTGTGGTCTGGAACCCCACTACCTCCCTGGCCCTATCTCCTCTTACACCCACCTTACTCACTTGGCTCCTGCCATGCTGGCCTCTTTTATATCTTGAAATCCAGAGTGTACTGTTTCCTTAAGTTTTTTACTGTCACTGTTGATACTCACTGGAGTGTTCTTCATCCATGTAACTGGCTGAATCCCTCACTTCCTCTAAGACTCCACCCCAGTGCCATCTTCTTAGTGACACCTACCCTGACCTTGCTAGTTATACCACAGCCTGCCCTCATCATGGTGCTCCTGTTCCCCTTTTCCTGTTCTGTTCCCCCCACAGCATTGATCCTGTGTTAACATACTAGATACTTTAATTTTTCTGTTTGTTCCTTATTATGTTTTGTCTTCTAGCTCTTCTGAGGGAAGGGAATCTTTAGGCTTTGTTTGTTCACTGGTTTCCAAAGGCATCTTGAAAAGCTCATTTTGTGTAATAGGCACTTACTAAGTAAAATCCATTTTTAATTTTCCAATTAAGTGCATAACACACAGATACAGATGCAATATTAGTGAACAAGCCAGGCTTCGAATCACTCTGACTGATCTTAATCTTGTGTTGCTTCTTTAAATTTTGGCTTTTTCTAGTGGTTTAAGTTTGGTTCTTCTTTTACTTTTATAGGCTTAACTTACTTTCTGGGCAATATAGGTACAGAACTCTCTCCCACAATGTTCTTTGGTCTTCTCTAAATCATTATGTAAACCAAAAACTCAAATCCTTGTCTTTCGTGTTTCTGAGTTTGTACTAACACATGACATACTCACTCAAGATGGAAACTTTGTGAACCCCTGTGACTTCTGATGCTCCTGGACACTTCAGTGTGAGGTTATATCTACTCCTGTCATCGATAAATTGTTCATCACATCTCACCATTACCTTTGCCACTGCCTCAGGTCAGGCCTTCATTGTCCTTTCCTGGCCTATTCTAGTTGCTTCCTTTCTTTTCTTTCATTCTCTCCCTTATCCATTCTGTGGTCTGTTCACTAAATTGTTGTAGGATGTAAAACGCATGTTTGATTCTGTTTCTTTTTAATTTAAAAATCTGTTCTGGACTCTTTATTTCTTGTAAAATTTAAAAATTAACATGGAATTAAGTCTGACACAATTTGGCACCAACCCTTTACTGAAAAGAATGTAAACCATTGTTTCTAAAACTGTAGTCATTACGTTGTTACAGCTGCTTAGGGAAAGAAGAGCTCTGTGATAAAGAGTGTTTGAAAAATGATGGGTTAAACAGTTAAACTTTTTTTTTTTTAATCTTAGGCATTTTAATGTTCTAATTTGCAAGTCAGTCGTGAAGAAAGTGATAATTTATATAACATATCATATATAATATGTAAATGTGTAAAATACTTCATTTAACAAATAATTATTGAGCACTCAGGAAACAGGGAACAGTACCCTTGGAGATGCTGAGGATACAATAGGGAACAAACAGAACATTGGCTCTTATGGAATTTGCAGTCTAGGGTGACATACAGACAATAAAAGGGATAAAACACTAACCCATGGAGTCTGTGGAAGGGTGCTGTGTGCTGAGGAAGCAGAACTTGATGCAGAGTGGGCCTTAGGAAGTGTTGGGAGGGAATGGCTGTGGAAGGAGTGGATGTGTTGCTGAGGGAGGGCTTCGTTGAAGGGGTGACATCGGTGTAAACAGATTCACTGCATTATCCTTTAGTAGTTTTGGAAATCAGTTCAAAACAGTGAGTTACATGTGTTTTTACCTTATGAAAAACTGTGGCATTATGTAAGTCCTTAAACAGAAAGATAATTGAAGCCACTATTAAAGTAACATTTATATGCCTCTTTGTAAATTAGTGCTAATGGTCAGTATAACTCATACTATTTCAGATTTAGAATTTAACTTGCACTCATTTATCACAAAGTCAATACTCAGCTTAAAAATTAAAAAGGTTACTAATTAAAGGTTTTCAAAGGAAAGTACTAATATTATGACCCACCTAACATCATATGGTTTCAAAAATGCCATGAAAATGAGTTTTTTACCTTATATTTATAGTGCATAGATAGCTTCTTTTTCTTACTACTATTAATTAATACTTTTAAAGTAATTTTAGAATAGTTTATACATCTTTCGTCCAAATTTTAAAGATCGGGCTTTTAAACAAATTAATTTAGAAGGATAATAGAACTGACCTGCACTTTCATAAATTTTTAAATAATTTTTTAAAAAGATCATAAAAATAATATTTTAAAAAACATTTCTTTCCCTGTGGACTACAAAATTTCTTGTGTTTCTCAGACTCTTCACTCTTCAAGTTTGGTCATCGTTTTCCATAAAGGGGTGATTGCCTTTGAAAACAGGCCCATTTGCTTTCTTCTCAGTTATATATTGCAGAGGGAATGTAATGCCAACTAGTCAAAAGAACACAACAAAGAATGTCGAGTTAGAGGCACCTCATCAGATAGGTTATGCAGAGTTCACAGTATTTCCATGGCTCTGTTGTATAGGTGACTAAATAATGTAAATAGGACATCTCAGCTCAGAGGTAAATTTCTATAGTTTAGCAGTTTCCTTGTTATGAATTGATAATAATGTGCTATAGGGAAAATAAGGAAAAGTTTGGGGTATGAGTAATAGATGGTCAAATTCATATCTTGTGAAAGTCATGGTCTAGGTCATCTAATGGCTGGAAGTAAAATATTTCATCTGTTGGGAATGAATGCCTTCTCTATCATCCTCAGCAATATGGAAGCATCCATACTTCCCTTACAAATTCATATAAGCACTGTATTTTCTGATTTTTCATTTTAGGCAGTCCTAAATATATCCAGTTATATTCTGGATATAAATCATTTATTAAATATATATTTTGCAAATATTTTTTTCCA
This sequence comes from Myotis brandtii, assembly GCF_000412655.1. Lineage (NCBI taxonomy): Eukaryota > Metazoa > Chordata > Mammalia > Chiroptera > Vespertilionidae > Myotis > Myotis brandtii. The sequence continues at coordinate 5,978,860 of NW_005355584.1, forward strand.
GTTTGTGGGGTGTGTTTTCATTCTTTTACCAATTTCATTTGAAAAGCAGAAATTCTCAATCTTGATGAAGTACAATTTATCAATTTTTTTTCAGGTTTGTAATTTTAATTTTATATCTAAAAACTCATTGCCAAACCCAAGGTCATGCAGATTTTCTCCTATTTTTTTAATAGAAAGTTTTTATACATTAATATCTGGTTTATTTTGAGTTAATATATATTTTAATGTGTGAAATATGTTTTTTTGTTTGTTTTTGCAGATGGGCATTCAGTTATTTTTTGTATTGAGACTATAGAACAATTTAAAGAGAGAACTGAGATCTTAACAATATTTAATCTTTCAATCCATGAATGTGGTATATCTCCCCTTTCATTCTTTCATCAGTGTTTTATGGTTTTCGGGAGACAGATCTCACACATATTTTGTTAGATTTATATATAAGTACTAGAGGTCTAGTGCATAAAATTCATGCACTGGGGGTGGGGAGGGGGAGCATCCCTCAGCCTGGCCTGCACCCTCTTGCAGTCGGTACCCCTTGCTCCTTACCGCTTGCCTGCTCACTGTTCCTTATTGCTCAGCTTGCTGCTCTTTAGTGCTGCTGCGGAGGCAGGAGAGGCTCCTGACACCGCCACTGCACTCTCCAGCCATGAGCCTGGCTTCTGGCTGAGCAGTGCTCCCCTGTGGGAGCACACTGACCACCAGGGGGCAGCTCCTGCATTGAGCGTCTGCTCCTGGTGGTCAGTGCGCATCATAGCGACTGGTCGTTCTGCCGGTCGTTCCACTGTTTGGTCGATTTGCATATTAGGCTTTTAATATATAGAATTTAATTTTTCTTTGCCCTACTTTAAATGGTACTTAAAAATGAATTTCCACTAGTTAATTGGCCTTCTGTATTGTCCTCTTTCCATAAGTGTCTATTTAGGTCCTTTGCCCATTTTTTGATTGGATTGTTTATCTTCCTTTTGTTAAGTTGTATGAGTTCCCTGCAAATTTTGGAGATTAAACCCTTATCTGAGATAGCATTGGCAAATATGTTCTCCCATGCAATGGGCTTTCTTGTTTTGTTGGTGGTTTCTTTAGCTGTGAAGAAGCTTTTTATTTTGATGTAGTCCCATTTGTTTATTTTCTCCTTAGTATCCATTGCCTTAGAGTGTATCGGTAAAGATATTGCTATGACATATGTCTGATATTTTGCTGTCTATGGAGTTTCTAAGATTTTTATGGTTTCCTGTCTTACATTTAAATCCTTTAGCCGTTTTTTTTTTTTTT
>NW_005355584.1:5980205-5997741 GCF_000412655.1 Myotis brandtii
CATGCTCCCATCCCCCCCTGTTGTCCATGTCCATTGGTTTGGCTTATATGCGTGTATACAAGTCCTTCGGTTGATCTCTTCCCCTTACCCCTTCCTCCCCTACTTTCCTTCTGGGGATTGATAGCCTGATTGCTGTTTCTCAGTCTTTGGATCTATCCCTTTTCATCAGTCTATGTTGTTCTCTATAATCCACAAATGAGTGAGATCATGTGGTATTTATCTTTCTCTGACTGGCTTATTTCACTTAGCATAATGCTCTCCAGTTCCATCCATGTCCTTTAGCCGTTTTGAGTTTATTTTTGTGTATGGTGTAAGTTGGTGATCTAGTTTTATTTTATTTTATTATTTTATTTTATTTTGCATGTATCTGACCAAATTTTCCAGCACCATTTATTGAAGAGACTGTCTTGACTCCATTGTATGCTCTTGCCTCCTTTGTCAAATTTAATTGAGCATAATGGCTTGGGTCGATTTCTGGGTTCTCTGTTCTGTTCCATTGGTCTATATGTCTGTTCTTGTGCCAGTACCAGGCAATTTTGAGAACCATGGCTTGGTAATATAGCTTGATATTGGTATTGTGATCCCTCCAACTTTGTTCTTCTTTCCCAGGATTGCTTTGACTATTTGGGGTCTTTTTTTTATTCCATATAAAGTTTTGGAGAGTTTGTTCTAGGTCTTTGAAATATGCTGTAAGTATTTTAACGGGGATTGCATTGAATCTATAAATTGCTTTGAATAATATGGACATTTTAATGATGTTCTATGTTCTCAAAGTCACTAATCATCTGAGAGATGCAAATCAAAAGAACAATGAGGTACCATTTCACACCTGTCAGAATGGCTGTCGTCAACAAATCAACAAACATCAAGTGCTGGACAGGATGTGGAGAAAAAGGAACCCTTCTGCACTGCTGGTGGGAATGCACACTGGTGCAGCCACTGTGGAAAACAGTATGGAGTTTCCTCAAAAAATTAAAAATGGAACTCCTAGTAATGGAACTCCTTGAAGTGACCCAGTAATCCCACTTCTAGGAATATATCCCAAGAAACAAGAAACACCAATCAGAAAGGACATATGCACCCCTATGTTCATAACAGCACAATTTACAATAGCTAAGATTTGGAAACAGCCTAAGTGCCCATCAGCAGATGAGTAGATTACAAAACTGGTACATCTACACAATGGAATACTACTCTGCTATAAAAAAGAAGTAACGCTTACCACTTGCAACAGCATGGATGGACCTGGAAAGCATTATGCTAAGCAAAATAAGCCAGCGAGAGAAAGTTAAATAGCACATGAAATCACTCATATGTGGAATATAATGAACAACATAAACTGCTGAACAAAAATAGATCCAGAGATTAAGAAACACTGAATAGACAGTCCAACCTCAGAGAGAAGACAGGGGAGGGTGGGGTTAAGAGATCAACCAAAAGACTTGTATGCATGCATGGGAAAAAGAGACATATATAATACTTTAAACAATAAAGAAAAAGAGAAACACATGTCATATGACCTTTATACTCTGATGTATTAGTTCTGGCTGTCTTTGTAAACTGTACTATACCAACATTTGATAGTATGTCATTATTGGTGTTAGCTTGCAAAACGTCATTGAATTGCCACCTCATCCCTGCATTATGGATGCTGTCACTGAAAGTCACAGAAGGTAAGTGACTGCGTAGGTTTTTGACTAGTTATTGGCAATGTGAAGCAACAGTCCAAATGCTTTCTGAACTCAACATTTTGTATTAGTGTGTGGTGTAGTTCTACAGATCTTTAAGCAGTGTTGCATTTAATCAAATTACATGAGTTGTCATTTGTGGTGTGACTTTAGAGATCTGAAAGCTTCCTCTTCAGGTTTCCTTCCCCACTGATTTGCCTCAGGAGCTGATATTGCTCATGTCAAAAGGAGAATATCTTACAAAGGAAGCATAAGTCATTATGTTGTTCTGACCTTAATATTCTTTAGTTTTTCAGAGATGTGGTATTTGTAGGTTGTGATGGCAGATAACAGCTGGGGGCTTGAGAGAGAGGGCAGGACAGGTTCAGGTGTAAGTGGGCCCAGGTGGGATGCTGCCATGGTGGGAACCTCGTCCAGATGTCATCTTGAGTACACTGGGCACCACGCAGTGAGAGCATAGAGTGAAATGTAGATGTAGGCACCAAAAGGACATACCGCTGCCAAACCTAACCTGCCTTCTTGATATTTTTGCCTAGTTTACCTCTGAAAAACAAGCTGTTAAATTGTCAAACACTGGTGATGTATCTTGGATCATTATTTGTCAATAGAAATATGGACTAATTATGCTAAAATAAAAAAGACGTGTCCTGTGTTTAATGTATAATGGCATAGTTTCTTTATTAAATTGTTTTGCCTGACTTTTTCAAGAGAAATTTTAGATACCATAGACACTTAATAAAGTAAAGAACCACTGGATGAATACTCCTTTTTACAAAAACCCTGTATAAAATGAGCAATGTTAGAGAATATAATTACCTCCATATCTTCAGATCTTAAAGGAAAAAAATACTAAGACAACCCTGCCCACCTTATTAGAAATAAAAAAGAAATCAATTTAGGAGAATGTTATTCAGCATGAACAGTTTTATTTAGTGTTCATAATTTTTGCCAAGAAATTTTAAACATGGTTTTAGACATTAGGATATTTGACTGTATGTTTTGATTTTGAAAATAAGAAAGAATGTTAGGGAAAGTATCTATACCTCTGAGATTTGAAGTATTTGTAATCTTTTTCTTGGTAACTGAAGAAAGGGGACATAAGATACAATCACAGTAACATTTGTAAAACAAAACATCTTTCCACTTATTTTGTTTGTGTGAGAGCAGTGTAGTTTTAACATCTCAACATCCACCCATAATAATATATCATTTTCATTTCTATTCAATTAAAAATATTTTCTAATTTTCCTCATGATTCCTTTTCTCCTAGATTATTTAGAAGCATGTTGATTTACTAAATATTTGTGGATACCTTTGTGGATATCTTAATTCCATTATAGGAACATACAATATATGATTAAATCCTTTTAAACTTTTAGGGATTTAGTTTATGGCTCATTATATTTATTTTGGTAAATGTTCAACATATACTTAAAAAAAGTGTGATTTTGCTGTTGCAGGGTGGAGTATTCTATAAATAAAAATTGAATCAAGTTGGTTGATAGTGTCGTCTTCTCTCTCACTGAGAGGTGTTAAAGTCTCCAATTTTCTTTGTGGATTTATGTGTTACTCCTTTGAATTCTATCTGATTTTGCATTATGTTTTAGAAGTTATGTTGTTAGGTGGATCTACATTTAGGGTTGTTATATTTTCTTGTTAAATTGATCTTTTCATAAAAGTTTTTGAAATGATCTTTCTTATGTCTGTTAATATTCCTTATCTTGAAGAATTTTTGTTTTTCTTTCTATTAATATAGTCACTCCAGCTTTCGTATGCTTAGTGTTAGGATGGTACATATTTTTCCATTTTTTGCTTTCATCAATTTGCATTTATCTATTTGATGTCCTTTCTTGTATAGCTGGTTTTCTCATTGTTAATCCTGATGATGTTTCCCTTCACTAAAATCTGCTATCTTGGCCTTTCTTTGTCTCATATTATTCTTTGCTTCTTTTTCCTGCTCTTTTCTTATCTTCTTTTGGATTGAGTATTTTTTAGAGTTCCATTTGATCAATACTATTGGCTTATTGGCTAGACCTCTTTGCTTTATTATTTTAGTGATTGCTCCAGAATTTACACCATGTGTCTTTAAATTCCAGTAATTTTACACTAGTTCATATGAAGTGTAAGAACCTTAGAGTAGTAGGCTTTTATGTACCTTCTTTTTGCTATTGTCATACATTTTATTTTTATATGTATTTAAAATGCCACAAATTCTTGTAGGTAATTTTCCTTTAATTAAATTAAATATTGAAATAAAATCTATTATATGTACCCACATTTACCACTTCTGGTACTCTTGATTTATTTTATTTTTTTTTATTTTATTTTTTTTTAAAAATATATTTTATTTATTTTTTACAGAGAGGAAGGGAGAGGGATAGAGAGTTAGAAACATCGATGAGAGAGAACATCGAGCAGCTGCTTCCTGCACACTATTCCCCACTGGGGATGTGCCCGCAACCAAGGTACATGCCCTTGACCGGAATCGAACCTGGGACCCTTCAGTCCACAGGCCGACGCTCTATTCACTGAGCCAAACCAGTCAGGGCGACTCTTGATTTATTTTAGATCCACACTTCTAACTGCTGTAATTTTTTTTCCTGAAGAACTTCCATTAACTTTTTTTAGTGTATGTCTGCTCATGATTAATATTTTTCATCTTCTGTTTGAAAATCATTATTTGTCTTCCTTTTTGAAGGAAAATTTCTTTAGATACAAAATTCTAGGTTGAGAGTTTTTATTTTCTTTAAATGTGTGCTAACATTATCTTATAATCTTTTTGTTCCTTTTGATAGATTACTTTTTTGTTACTTTTTAATAATTTTTTCTTCCCATTTTTCAGAAGTTGTATTTTGGTGCACCTTGCTGTGTTTTCTTTTGTGCTTATGATGCTTGGGGTTTGTTAAATTTCTTTGATCTGTGGAAAGGAGGCTTTTTTCAAAATTAGAAAAGTTCAGGTCATTATTTCTTCAAATATTTTTTTCTCTTTTCTTCCTTACTCTACTCACCTCCAATCCGTATGTCTTGAAAGTTCAATTCTACATATGTTAGTGTGTTTGATATTGTCTCTCAGATTATTGAAAGTCTCTGCCCATTTCTTTCTAGGTTTTAAAAATCTTCCAGATGTCTCATTTTAAAAAATGTTTTTCTTTAAAATCACTTACATAGTTATAGTAGTTGTTCTAAAGAATACGCTTGCTAATTTCATCATTGTGTAATCTTTGGGTTTGTCTCTATTGACTTGTTCTCTTTATTTATGGGTTACTTTTTGTTGCTTATTTGAAGGTCTATCAATTTTAGACTGGATGTTGGATATTAAAAATTTGGGGTTGTTTTGTGATTTTTTTGTAATATGCCTTTGAAGAATGTTGGATTTACTTCTGGCAATATTGAGGTTTGTGTTTAAGTCTCTCAGGCGAGTCTGGAGAATACCTCACTCTGGGGGAGTTTCACCCAGTGTTAAGATGTACCCTTTTTTGTCTCTTCCAAATGCTTGTTGCTCAAAGAAGACTCAGCAATCTGGCTGGTCAGAACTCGAAGATTTCCACACTTAATGTGATTGGTGGGAATTGTTTATGATAGGTCCCTTTTTAGCTTTTTTTTTTTTTTCTTCTGGCCTTAAGGAATTTCACTTTACTCAGGCTTGGCTTAGTGCTCAGTCAAGGTTCCAAGGGAACTGCTATGAAGAGTTTTGGGGCTATTTCTTCAGGCAGTTACCTCGTCTGTGCTTCTCTGAACATGTCGATCCACTTTACTCATCTCTGCCTCCTTTAGTAAGTGATGCTCTGCTCTGTTTGGGTCCCGATACTGTGGTCTTGACGTTGATTCTTGGCATAACTCCATAGTTGTCATAGGTCTTACCGCCTTTGTTTCTCTTCTCTGTGTTCACAAGTCTACTCTGTCCATTGACCATTTTCTGAAAATACGTGTTTGCTATAATTTGTCCAATTTTTTATTGTGTTTTGTGAGCCCTGGTTACCCCATCATGGCTGGAAGCTTAACTATTTACTTTGGAATTTTTGAGCCTATTTCAGTCTGAATTTTCATTTGATAAGCAAAAGCAAGTATTTTAAGATATTTTGGAGTTACACAATTCTTCTCTATAAAGGCATTTCATATATTCTTCTAAAAAAAGTGACATTGACCCTAGCTGGTATGGTCTGCAGATTGAATGGTCCTGGGTTGGATTCTGGTCAATGGCACATGCCTGCGGTTGCTGGCTCAATCCCCAGTGGGGGGGGGGGGCATGCAGGAGGCAGCTGATCATTGATTCTCTCTCATCATTGATGTTTCTATCTCTCTCTCCCTCCCCCTTCCTCTCTGAAATCAATAAAAAAAATATATTTTTAAAAGTGACATTGATGGACCAATTATTGTTATTTTTACATTGCAGAAGATGAAACTGAGATAGTTAAGGAAAATGTAGAAATTTGGCTTCTGGTCTACAAGCACATCTAATTTCCTTTTGAGATTCTTTCCTTACTTTTTAACAAAAAAGAGAGTCTGAGTCAGAGCTACTTGCCATCGTGAGCCATATTCATCAGATGGCTTATGAGGATTGCTCTGTGATAGCAGATACGGAAGATTTAGGAAAAATTTAGATGCTAATATATGTTGCACTTATTAGCTTTTTTGAATTCTAACCTCTATGTCCCTTTGTTTGGGGGGCGGGCGGGGAACTCTTACCAGTAGTTGATGAATGTCCTACTTCCTTCTTTTGTTAGTCCAGATGCAAACATGTGACAGACTGGCATGAGTGCTAAATCTGTGAAGCAGTGGCAGTGCTGTCCTGGTGAAAAATGACATTTTTTTATTTTTTGATTTTTTATTCTTCCAAACATCTTGGCTCCAACTAGTTTTTTTTAAGTCTAGTGTTCCATCCTCATATTCTCATATTCTCATATTTTCTCTCTCTCTCTCTCTCTCTCTCTCTCTCCTCTCTCTCCAGCCCTTGATAGCTTTCTTTTCCTGCTTAGCATGTCCCAATTTGCTTCCCATTCATTAATCCTCAGAACCCTGTGTGTAGAAGGAATGTGTCACTTGGAACTAGGGTCAGTATTTATTTAGCCATATAGACTTACCAGGTTTCTCTTAGCTCTCACAAGAACATATTAATATTTTTCCTTCCTTCCCTGTGATTTAAAAAGCATGTTCATCTTTTCTCAGCTGGTGCTTATTTCCAAATTTGTGGAATAGGAATGATTATTTTAAATATCTATGGCACTGGCTTATGTTACATATGTGTAAGACAAAATCTGTGTGTGTATGATATGTAAATGTAGTGTAGTATTATTTTTATATGGATGGGAAGATTTGTCTTTCAATTATGATTTCCTGCATTTTTAACTTTTCAGTTAGGTTATCTAGTGTTAATAGTGACTATTCCGCTAGATCACTATTTCCTTTTGTGCTTGTAGAATCAAGTGCTTTGGAGGGGAAGTGAAACGACTTCTTTAGGGCGATCTACAAGAGCAACGATGTGGATGGACATGGGGTGTGCAGGCCTCACTGCAGGGAAGAGAAACCTGCTCAGGGAGGAGAACACACATGTCCTGCAGAGCCAGCAAGTCTTTTAGTTAATTCTCTCCCTTTAAAGATCATGTGTGTTTTCTGTTCCTCTAAATAACTTGCTCATATAAATTCAGTGGACAAGTGCAAGATTTACTAGTAGAACATCAGAGATCGTGTCCTCCAGAGGAAACCACTACAGCTTAACCAGTTTTCTTTCTTGGCAGTGGTTTCCTGCACTTATAGCTAATGCTGAATGGCCCCTAGAAAAAGAATAGAACTTATGGATGCAAATCTGTTTTATTTTGAGCAGTTCCTATATCATAGATCTGCTCGTAGCTGTAAAACCACTGATCTTAAGAAGCTTCCTTGGAAATTTCCTCAACAGGAGAAAGCGAACAAACATGCAGGAGAGATGTGAATGTGTGCTTGTGTGTCTTTAATTTATGCACATGGAGAGAGGTCTGTGACGTGGTAGTGACATGGAAACAGGTGTGCCCCACATGCTTCTGTCTCCTGGTAAGGATGCAGCTGAACTTGAACGTGGTCTGAAGATGATTTGGAAGTGGGGCAGGATATTACAAGCATTCTTCACAGATTCTTTTTAGTTAGTTTTCCTCTGTCATTGTTCCCTTCTAATTTCATTAGATTGAGGCTATATAACACATAAAAAGCCAATATAGGGACCGATTAAAAATTATACTGAATGAAATGAACCACAAAAGTTTATTAAAATAGATTTTAACACTTTTTAGAAAGGTCTGCAGATACTGAGACATTACATTCCGCTAACAGCTGCTACTTTGGGGTGCGCTGTCTTCACAGGCTGCCAGAGAGGAGAGCCTTGTGCTGGAGCACTTATGATATAATAACTTTAAAAATTTAATGGGACCTCTGTCCATACTCCTAAGTTGACATGGAAGTTTGCATTCCCTCATCAACTGCTGGGTCCTTCTCCTTTCTCATTAGCGTTTTCATTTCCTATTAGATGGGCTTGTGGTATACCTGCTTCTGCTCTCAGGAGGGGGATATGTATCCTTTCACACAGACGATAAATGTGGGTTCCCACTTTCCATAGGAAAATAAAATACAGATTAGCTTTTAATATGGAGTATGATAGCTCAAAAAAAGCTTCACTATTGAACTGAAATGTGAAGGAATTCTGTGTAGAGGAAGGGATTAGGTTGTACTTTTGTATTCAGGACTTTAGTTTTTTGAGCATTGTCTCTGAGCTTAAATTATTTAAGTACTAATTTTAAATGAAAATGGCTGTTAGTTTTTAAGAATATAAATTGTTATGATTGTTTTCATATCTGAGATCATAGGGAAGTCATGTTACACATGGCACTATCATACATTCATGCCATGGGATTGGTTTGTGCGTGTTTAGTGGCTAACATTTAAGCAGAAAGCACATCTTGAGGAAAAAACTACTTCATTAAAAATTAAACGATGAATTAAAACTTAAATTCTGCAAAGCTAATAAGCTACATGACCAAGACTAACAATTAATACACTACAATATATTCAGGAGAGTGGCTAACATTTTAACATTTGTTTTATCTTAGAATTGCAATTTGCAGTGTATGCTATTTTGGAACATTTATTTTGAAGAGCTCAGCATGTCTGAAATTAAGGCATAAATCAATGGTCTAAGGTTTTTAATGGTTATAGAATTTATCATGGATTAAGATCCTTGATAATATAAGCAGCTACAGAAGAAAAAATCCAATTGTTTTTTTGTCAGTGCCAGCATCATATCAGCATATTTGATTGCATTTGCCCTTCTAGTATGCAGTGCAACAGTGCAGAAATGCATTCAATTGACAAAGTCCTAAAGCGGTCTATTACTTTGTTTGATAAGATACTTTTCCTTTGTTCATTCATAATCGATGCAGGACCACAATAATGGCAGTTACTAAAGGTTTGAACTTCAGAACTATACAAATGGATATTGAGTAAAACTAAGGAATTTTAAACTTAAGGCTTGTAAGCCATTAAAAAAATTCATGTTGTTCTACAACAGCAGACCTTGAAGTGTATATTCCATTTTAAATAAGCTGAACGTGTTAACATCCAGATTTATAAACAGCACTGTTGACTTAGTCATTTGCCTCCAGCCTGCTATTAATGATATTTGTACTGGTGCCCTGTTTCAGACTGAGTGGCTCTAACGTTTGATCAGGGTCCTCCATGTGGTCCTTCCCTCATGGGTCGGTCCATTCATTCGTGTGATCATCGTTGATGTAAATGCAACCCTGTGTCTGATTTTGGGCACTTTGCGAGGCACTTTGCACACAGAGAGCAGTTAGGCTGTTTGGACTTTGGCCTCAAGAATATGCTGTTTGGGTGCACAAAGACAGAAATTGATCATTATAGAAATTCATTCCTGCAACATGCCCAAGGTTTCACGAGGCTACAGAGGTGGGCCTGATGAATACTGGGTGGTGGAAGTTGGAAGAAGCATGCTCACCTGTCTGAATGCTGCAGATTGTCCTCCCTCATCTGCAGCCCCACATGGACAAGCAGACTGACAGTAACCATAGCTTTTCAGAGACCTGCAGTTGTCTTCGCATAAAGAGGATTGGGGAAAAGTTTGGGTTTACTGTTGTTGCTAGCACACCCAGTTACAAAGCCGTGGTATCTGATTAGTAAGCGCTCTTGTCTCATCCTTCCACCCCTCTCCTCATTCCTTCTCTTTATCTCCCTCACCCAGGGCTTTTTTGAATCACTGGCCATCATTTTTTTAGTGTTCTGGCACTGCCTCATTTAAAATACATTTGGGCCCCACTTCCCAAATGTGTTTTAGGGACTGAACACATCAGTTTTGCATAACAAAGACAAGACCTTAGGTATGAACCCCTTACGTACATGAAAGTGAACAGGAATATAAGGGAGTCATGAAGAGATGCTGCTGGCCATGGGTGCCTCGTGTTTGCAGGTTTTGTTTTTATTCTCATTATTATGAAAACTTTTTTGTCAATGACAAAAGTTGAATGTGCTATTTTTTTTTCAAAAGTGGGGGGGTATGTAGGTCATTATCTGAAAAATGGTTGTGCCTGTGAGCCTTATAGTAGTTTTTTTGGAGGAGGTATATGATACTTTGTCTAAGGAGTTTGGGACAGTTTTGAGATTTTTAAAATGTCTCCTGGTACCCAAATGGAGGTGAGCAGTTTTATTTGTTGATAAAGAAGTAGAGATAAAAACAGTTCTGTTCTGTTGTAGGAAGTAATAAGAATGAGGTGAGCTGCTTGGTCAGTGCTTTATGCCTAGTGTGGTGGTGTTGGTCTGTAATTTGCTAGATTTGGACAAATCTAAGCTGGCATTTTTTATATTTTAGGTAGGTTTATGTGGAATAGTTTTCCCATTTTATATGTTTTTTTTTAAACAGTTAAAATATTGAGGTAAATGGAATCCCATCTATATTAATAATAGAGGAATATGCAAATCATCTGGGATGCAGTAACAGTAACAGCTGAACAGCAGGCTGCGTGGGGCGACAAGGCCAGCAGGCAGAGGTAGTTAGGGGTGATCAGGCTGGCAGGGGGGGCAGTTAGGGGCAATCAGGCAGGCAGGTGAGCAGTTAGGAGCCAGCAGTCTCGGATTGTGAGAGGGCAGTCGGACATCCCCTGAGGGGTCCCGAATTGTAGAGGGTGCAGGCTGGGTTGAGCCCCCCCCCCCTGCAAGAATTTCATATGCACCAGGTCTAGTTTAAAATAACAGCCAGTAGTTCACCACTGAATTCTAACATATTTGTATACTTGTTTCATTGAAAGACTATAGTTAAGTTGTGAGAGTTGGTTCTATTGAGAGAAAATTGTATGCATATGCTCCTCTTGCAAATTAAAGGTGCCCTTAAAACATGAGTTTCTAGTATTTGAATTATCGTTGCCACTGCCATTTACAAAACAATTCATGCTGTGTTCCATAGCATAACTATTGCTAGCATGCTTAAATAAAAATAAAAATGTGCCAAGTATGTCCAGGTTTTAAATTGATGTATACTTTACAATCCATTTCCTAAGGACATTTGGGTAGTAAAATATGGTTTGTTTAGTGGGAAATATTTTGCTCTAATTTGTGAGGTTTACTAAATTTAATATGCCATTATTTTCTAAATCCCCAAATCATCTATGCAGAGTATATTTTTTTAAGTAAAATTTTTTATTCTCACCCAATGATATCTTTATTGATTTAAGAGAGAGACAGCGAGGGAGAGAGAAACATCAAAGTGACAGAGGACATTGATTGGTTGTCTCTATATGCACCCTGGATCTGGGATTGAGCTGCAACCTTGGTATGTGCCCTGATCAGGAATCAGAACTCACACCTTTTTTTGGTGTATGGGACGATGCTCCAACCAATTGAGCCATCTGGCTCGGGTGCCAAGTAAAATGTTTAATGAATTATATAGTACACCCAAGTCTCAAGTCTTCTCCTTTTCCTTTCTTGGGAGAAATGTCTAGATAAAAACCATCAATAGTTTACCCTGAGCAATTTCTGTGCTGCCACATATGTGGCATTTTCTTTAGCTCAGGGTCATCTGTACCACTTTCTGAGATGGTAGTGAACTACTAAGCCCATGCTTAGATAAGGTATATCAGGAGCGTGCTTGCTGCTCTGGGCACTTTTTGTTTTTTTCTAGCAAGGGCAAATCGAGACGATTTCAGTATTTGATTTTCTCTAGTCCTCTCCCCAGTTCTCTCTTCTAACCCCCTCCTCCTAAATCTGAACTATTTTTTTCTCTTCTCTTAAAGGTCATTCTTTTCAGCTTTACCTTCATTTTATCAAAATGGGTAGCTATTTCTGTGATGAGAGAGGAGACTTAGTCCCTAAACCGTGTTAATTTAAAAAGATAGGGAGAGTTATTTCAGGAAAGGAAAGAAATATAACAGATCATATGGAGTTGTTGTCTGTCTCAAACTTTAGCCTTTATCGTCTTACGGTAAAATTACTGGTTTGCTTCTGGAACCTATTCATGTTTTTTCATTAAGATACATCTATCAAAGATTAAAATCTAGTAGGTATTCTAATGGTGTCAGACATTTAGTAGGTGCTATGCACTGAATTTGTCCCTCCAGAATTCATATTTCTAAGCCCCAACCCACAGTGTGATTGAATTTGGACACAGGGTCTGTAAAGAGTTGTTAAGATTAAATGTGACCTTAAGTGTCGGGCTCTGCTATGACAGGATTGGTGTTCTTAGAAGAGGCACCACAGAGTTCACTCTGATGCTCTTTCTCTCTGCCATCTGAGGTCACAGGGAGAAGATGAGAGCGTTCTCACCAGAATCCGACCATCCTGGCACCCTGATCTGGGATTTGCCTCCATAATTGTGAGAAAATGATGTTTGTTGTTTAAGCCACCCAGTCCATAGTGTTGTGTTACAGTAGCCAGAGCAGACCAAGACATTAGACAGGGATTCCAAGTGCTCTTTGCACTCAAACCAGCAAAGTCTGAGATAACTATGTATTGCTAAGATCAACCGTCTGTGATGTTTTTATTGTCTTGTATTTGCTGTTTTCTTGCTACCTATGAGTGTGGCTCTGGATTTGAATTTACTATGATCCATGGTTTGTATGTATGTTATGTATAGACAAGTGTACAGTTGATGAATTTTCATAAAAGGAATATGTCCATGTAACCAGCACCTGGACCATGAGTCAAACAGCACCAGAACCCTTCTCTTTCTCCCCCAGCCTCAATGGAAGGGAACCAATGCAGCAAACTTTTCAAACACAGTATTGATGTAGGCTGTTTCTTCCACATGATGGATTCTGATTTGAATCTAATATTCAATATGACCCTGATTTCTGCCTACGTTTTTTTAAATTTTTTTCCTTAATTCTAGTTTCCTCTATATTGTTGGCCTTTGACTTGTTAATAATTTAGTCCCCTCAATTTGTTCATTGTGTTGTGGAAAGAAAGAGACTGTTTTACAGATTTAGGAAATAGATTTCATAAGCCGCTATAAATAAATAAAGTGCCTGCATCAGCTTTATTTTGTAAATGTTGAAATTCAAACTTGAAAATAGAGTTTGTGGTTTAATTTGCTTATGTTTTAGCTTGGTGTGCACATAGCCCTCTGTGGGGTGCCATTTCAGCTGCTATTATTACAGTGAAAATATGTATGAAGGAGACATGCCTGTTAATATTCCATTTTGAGTGCCCTTCTAATGAGGTATTAGATCAGGGGTGGTACTACATTTTGGAGGGGCTGTTGACTAAATGCAGTTTGCATATGATTACATTGCTTTTTCAGTTGACATCAACTTTCTGGTGTGATATGAGCTCTGTGTCAAGAAGGATTCTCAGCTCTGAGTTTACAGATGAAATGAGAAGGGTACTTGTCTTATTTTTGCCTGGGTCAGTTTTTCCTCTTCAATACATCTCTGATATTTTCAGTGGATATTACCCAAAATGTATAATTTAACCGCAAGTGCTTTATCTTCTTTACACCAGTTCAAGAATATTCAAATTTATAAAGTGAGATAAACACTTATTATTATCATCACTTTTTAAGCTGATAAACATGATAGTATTATCAATATTTTTTACTACAGATATTTTATTCATTCTTTTATAAAGTAGTAAATATTCTGCTTGAAGCAGAAAAATTATAAAGAAAAGCAGATTCTTTTTGAAAACCTAAAGTGAGATGTATTCACTCTTGATTTACATTGTTTCTGATATATATAAATTAGTATTATATATCGTTTGGATGCTTTGTCAATCAGAAGCAGAATGACAAGTACACACACTTATTTATTTAAAAATATATGTTGGTATGGAAAATAAATAATAATACAAGAATAATCTCTGTGTTTCGCATACTAACAACTATGAACCTACTTTTGCTCACGCCTGTATATATTACATTTGCACTTAAACACACACAGATGCTATACACACGCACACATACATGCACACACATACATACAGACATAAATAGATACAGGCATGGATATGTTACATGGGTTGGCCCTACTGTATTGCTACGAGCATTTATTTTTACAGAATATGGTAATGCTTTAGTAATAAAATCATCACCGAGTTATGTTACCATGACCTGTCCTGCTGGTAAATGATGTACTAACAAGTATCCCAAGCTGCTTGCAAACACACACACTGTGATTAATTAATCAGTTAATACTCTTAGGTGTGGTGAGAGTCTATAGAAAGTATATTTAGGCTAAACGTCAATTTGCTAGTTTTGTTCAGATGTTTGAATGACTGTTTTTATTGGACTTGTGTGGAGAGCTGTTTTATATAGCATTCCACCAGTCAAGATGCACTCGTCACCAGCACAGAACTCAGTGCAGTTATAATTGTGAGAATGAAGTGCAAAACAAGGAGTTCTGTTTTGTAGTCCCGAGTACAGCTATAACTTTCAGGGGTGCTGAGCGTGAAACTGGGTTCATGGCCAGAGGGACCCAGGGACAGATGTTAGATAATCTCTTTTACTTGGTCACCTCTGTTAACTTTCCAGGTTCATGAAATGATGGACTTTTTTCCAGTTCATTGATACTAAAACAGCATTGGCATAGCCATCATTTTTTTGTGAATGACAACTCTTTGTGAAGAATAGTTTACTTTTTCCTGCTTAAATTAAGTTGCCATGCTGTTTGCATTCATTAGCAGGTTTAGTATAGTGTTTGGATACCTCAGAACCCTGCTCTGAGTCTTGTTTTTCTGAGACACAGGGAGAAAAAGGGATGGATGTTGACAAGGCACTATTGACTTGCAGATACACTCATCCTAGAATTTATTGTACCTTTGATCCTAATAGCAAACATTGTAGAAAAGTGTCTTTTTGATAGCAGACCTTTTTCTTTCCTAAAGATTGTCTTTTTCCTTATCTCACATAGACTCCAGGACTGTGATTAGGAGAGTGACCCTTCCCTACTTGAATTTAATATCCTCTAAGTATCATCTCATTTTAATATCAGAAATATGTTTTGATCAAGTTATGCCATGCTGAGTTAACTTCTCAGTAGGTTTATAGAGGAATGATAAATAATGATATGTTTATGGTGTTTAGGCATGAGAAAGTCTTACTTTGTTTTTGTAAACTCAGAAAGTCCAGCTTGTCAGTAAGGCACCTGAGTTAGGCTCAGGCAGGATGGACGGGTTTCTGCACTAGGCTGTTGGAAGTGGGTGAGTGCAGATTATGTTGAGAGAGATCCTGAGGCTGCCTGATGTCAAGGGGAGTGAAGACTCTGAGGAATCAGTGGTGGCACACGAGCCACTTACTTGCCACCTCTGATTTAGTTGAATAGGGTGCCCTTTGGAAATACATCAGAAAATCCACAGTTGCCCAGACACTCTTCCTTCTGTAATAGTGTCTTAAATTTATTAAAATGCCTTAAAAAATGTCTTCAGACAGAGTATGTAATCACCCTATTTAAAGATGTATGTATATATCCCACATCTACTAGTATAGCCCTGTTAATAGGTTAATGATTTTTTTTAATGTAGTTTGCCCTATTTTGCATATGGTTTGTTTTATGAGAAACCGTATCTTTTAGTATAGCAAAACTCAGAATTCATGTATGTTGGTGAAGTTGTATTTTTTGTCCTTTATTAGTGATTGAATAAGATAGGGATATATTTAAAATTTAATAAGTTGTGTCTTGTAAATAGAAAACAAATACTGACATTCTTGACAATATAAAAATGAAAAGAAATAGGTTAAATAAGTTCTTGATGTGAGATGTGAACTTTCCTTTGCAGGTGAGAGCAATCTCTATGCACATAAAACACAAAACTATAGTTACTATTTATAGATCAAAGAGTAGTTTATATTATATCTCTAGGACTCTATTTGCACTGACTTGTCTATGAGTTGGTGTCCTTGTCAGCTACTGAAGATCGTTTTCTTGCTTTCCTTTTCAATCAACAATTAGGGCTAAAGTAAAATTGAGTGTCTAATTCTGTTTGTCACCCCTCTCCTAACACACACACACTCAGGGTCCTCAGGTATGTATCTTTCAGAGCAGTGTGATCATGAGTGTGGGTGCTTTAGATCAGCAGTCGCCAACTGGTGGTCAGCGAGGTCCGAAAGGTTGGTGACCGTTGCTTTAGATTATAGGGTCTGTGGCAATATGTTTTCAAATGAACTCTGTAAAAATGAAGATTCTACCACAAAAATTCTGTAATATCAGATTTGTTAGAAAATTTTTTGGGGGGGTAATTTATTTTTGAACTTTGAGAGATTCTTAACATGGGCATCTGTTGCCCCCTAGTTCAGTGTCTTTTCTACTATTCTGGACTCTTCTGTTGTCTTTCTCAGATCTTTCACTCTTGTTTTGGAGAAATCACAGGAATTGCTTGTATTATTATTATTATTTTTACCACAAGAACAGCTTAAATTTTTTTTTACATATTTTTATTGATTTCAAAGAGGAAGGGAGAGGGAGAGAGAGATAGAAACATCAATGATGAGAGAGAATCATTGATTGGCTGCCTTCCGCACAGCCCACACTGGGGATTGAGCCCACAACCCAAGCATGGGCCCTTGACTGGAATTGAATCTGGGACCCATTAGTCTGCAGGTTGATGCTTTATCAACTGAGCAAAACTGGCTAGGGCAAGAACAGCTATGGAACAGCAGTCCATGAACATTTTAAAATCTCATCATGTCTTCCCTTTTTCTAAGTCACGCTTTCTTGAGAAGATAGTGTGTTCCACATGCAAATATTAGTAACATGCTCATAGAATTAACTGTAACTGCTCACGATGACCTCCAATCTTGGTAGGTGACCCAAGTTCCCTGGATCCGATTGAGCCAGAATCATGTATGTTATTTATTAACTAGAGTCCCGGTGCACAAACATTTGTGCACTCGGGAGGGTCCCTCAGCCTGGCCAGTGCCCTCTTGCAGTCTGGGACCCCTCGGGGAATGACCACCTGCTGGCTTAGGCCCGCTCCATGGGGGATTGGGTCTAAGCTGGCAGTCAGACATCCCTCTGGCAGCCCGGGAGCCCTCGGGGGATGTCCACTTGCCAGCAGGGAGCAGGCCTAGCTGCAGTCAGACATCCTTAGCGCTGCTGAGTAGGTGGGAGAGGCTCCCACCACCACTGCTGAACTGGCAGCCATCAGCCTGTCTTATGGCTGAGCAGAGCTCCCCCTGTGGGAGCACACTGACCACCAGGGTGCAGCTCCTGCATTGAGCGTCTGCCCCCTGGTGGTCAGTGTGTGTCATAGTGACCAGTGATTCCCAGTCGCTCTGCTATTAGGGTCAATTTGCATATTACCCTTTTATTATATAGGCTAGAGGCCTGGTGTATGGGTGGGGGCCGGCTGGTTTGCCCTGAAGGGTGTCCCGGATCAGGGTGGGG
>NW_005355584.1:5998020-6041832 GCF_000412655.1 Myotis brandtii
GCTGGGGAGCCTGGCCAGCCTGGGTGAGGGGCTGATGGCTGTTTGCAGGCTGGCTAAGCCCCCCAGCAGGGACCCTCACCCCATGAGGGTGTGGCCATTCCGGGTGAGGGGCTGATGGCTTTTTGCAGTCTGGCCATAGTCCCCAGCCACCCAAGCTCCCAAGTAGAGGCTGGCTGGAAGCAGGTATCTGGGATTTATTTAGCTTCTATAATTGAAACTTTGTTGCCTTTTTCGGAGGCCACAGCCAGCCAGCACAGGCGGGAAGCTTGGCTTCCTCCATCGCGGGGCAACCAAGCCTTTTGCTTGCTCCAGCTCTGTGGCTGCCAGCCACCATCTTGTTTTGGTTAATTTGCATATAGTCGCTCTGATTGGCTGGTGGGCGTGGCTTGGGCATAGCGAAGGTACGGTCAATAAGCATCTTTGTCTTTTATTAGTGTAGATTGGGGTGTTCATTTATTTATTCAGCTATTCCCGCAACACATATTTCCACAGTGCCTAACGTGTTCCAGGCGTGGAGTCCGCTGTGAACAGAACTGGCCACATCTGCACTGTGATGGAGCCCACCTTCAGAATTAGGAAGTTTAGAAAATTGACAGCAAAAAAAAATGCACAGGAGCTTTTGGGCAGTGGTGACTTCTTGGAGAAGCATATGTCAGGGAAAAGCGACCCAGAATGATTGGGGCTAGGGTGGTGGTGATTCTATTTCAGGGAGGCTGATTACTGAGTCTTGTCCCTGTCCCCCGACACCTAGGAAGGGCCCGCTGGTGCCCAGGCCTGAGCAACCTCCAGCTCTGCAGGCCGGCTGTGTTTGCCTGTTTAGTGTCTCTCCCACTGCACTGTGGATTCTCCAAAGGCAGGGATGATGGTTGTTTTGTTTACCTCATATGCTCCTAACACACTTCAGAGTGAGCTATTAGTACAAAGCATCTAACAAGTGGATTAAATCTTTAGCTACCTTAAATACCTAAGTATTTTAAGAAATCAAATGGTGGTTGCTTTCTTGAGGAAGACTTGTCCCTTCAGAACCATTTGGTTCCCTTTTTTGGTACTAGTCTGAGGTCTTTATGCATCTGTCAGTTTCCATGCTGTTGTCTTTCCT
The DNA here is from genome assembly GCF_000412655.1 of Myotis brandtii. Lineage (NCBI taxonomy): Eukaryota > Metazoa > Chordata > Mammalia > Chiroptera > Vespertilionidae > Myotis > Myotis brandtii. The sequence continues at coordinate 5,999,120 of NW_005355584.1, forward strand.
CCGGAGCAGGTGACCTCTGTCATTCATCTCCTTACCTGGTGCCACTGCATATCAGGCACTTACTCCATCAGCACCTGTAGAGTGAACCTATTCCTGGTAATAATGAGTTAAATGAAGGTTCAAAAATGTAAAAGTTTATGTTTATTGGGAAAATCTTTTTCGTACAAGACATTTCAGTGTAGATGCTACTTTTTTTTTTTTTTTTTTTTTTTTTTTACTGGCACAATCTCTTCTAACTTTGTACAATTTTCTTATTTGGTAAATTACTATTGTGCATGCTTTTTTTTCTAAAAAAATGGCATGAGGATTTCATCATGGTGAAGGAAATAACAAAAACAAAAAATTAAAAAAAATCCCAAACTAGATGCTATTTTAAAAAAAATAACATTTTTATAAGTGTTTAAAGACAGAACTACTGGTTTGGGTAGTTCGGCACAAAAAATTAATTTAGATTTATATGCTAGCAAATGACTAATAAAAAGGCACATCATGACTTACATAGGCTTTTAACATATAGTTGTTATACTGACTGTAGGCCTACGTAGGCATTACATCATACCACACATAGGCATTTAGAGGTTTATTTCATACTGTTTTTAGTAATCCTGTATGTTATTGTACATTGTGGCTGACAATCTGTCTTCAGAGTTTCTTGCATTCTCTGTTAGGAAGCCTGTTTATAACTTAACCCTGACTTTGCTTGTGGCAACTGTTGTGCTTTTTAAGTGAACATTGCTTCAGGTGTATTCCTAGGATTAGGAAAGGATCCACAATTGTGGCCAATCAGCTTTCTGCCTGTTGACCTTTTTCTTCTGGACCTCCTGATCAGTTTTGAAAGGGAGAGCTGGTTGCAGCCCTGTCTGGGGAACCTGCCTGGTGTGATGGCAGGTTCAGATCAAACCCAGAAGTGACTCCTCCTGCTTGGTTCGTGCGTCCTGCCAGTTTGCTGTATGGCTGCCACAACAGTCACCCTTTGCGGGGCTTGATTGGTGAGGATTTACATGTGTGCTAATTAGAGTGGAATAAATGATTGGCTGCTTGCTGCATTGCCATAAAGGGTGCCCAGATGTACACACCACGTGAACATAATGTGCCCGGGCACGCACATCAACGTGTGTCAGCCGCATTACCTCAGTGGGGTGAGGGCCTGTCGTGGGGAATTTGTGGATAATTGTCCCCTATGATTTAGTGTCTTACTTGGTGAAAGTGAAAGACCTCAAAATAATTTCTTGGCAACAGAATTTTTGATCCTTCAGGAAAATAACAAAATATATTTAAACTTAACTGGGAATAATGAATAAATAGATGGCTTTTAGTGATGTATATTCAAAAGATGATTTCTTATACTTTGAAATATTTTCCAGTAAAACAAATAAAATATCAAGTAAATTGGCATAATTGAATAAATTGAATTTTTAAAAGTTGCATAAACATCAGTCTTTTAGGCTGAATTAAACCATGTTAAAACCAGCCATGTGTATGTTTGATGTTGATGGAGCACAGAATGATTTCATTTAAATTCCCCAAATATGTTTCTCTAAAACGTAAACTTGACTGTGTATAAAATGTCTACATATATTAAAAATCCCATAATATACCTCCTTTGTAAATGCACAGTTAATATTCAGAATCCCCTTGTGTTGCATTAATGCACAAAATCTATAATATCTGATTACTTTGACAAGTAACTTTGTAGTTACATGCTTATAATATTGATAATGTATTAATGTCCAATGATTAAATGGTCTGCCACAGTCGAGTCATGAGCAGGGAGCATTTTATCCAGTGCAGCTGGGCAGGAACAAAGCCTGTTTGGTCTCAGACAGTGTTCGTCAATCTGCATCACTCGAGAGGCTAAGCCCGATAGCATTGATTCTTTGCTCTGATACTGGGCTGCACTTGAATGACCCAATGCAGTTCAGTGATAAGGTTAAGTTAATTACTGTGTCTGTGCCATCCAGTGTTCACACAGTTACTGCCGAGGAAGCTTTCGATGCCTTTTGCTTTAATTAAGCAAAGGGAATGAACGGATACAATTGAGATTTGAAATAATTCTGTCACTGTCAACAAGCAGCCTGTATTTCTCCAACTTTGTTACCTGTGCTTCTAGAGCAGTGATGGCGAACCTTTTGAGCTCGGTGTGTCAGCATTTTGAAAAGCCCTAACTTAACTCTGGTGCCGTGTCACATATAGAATTTTTTTGATATTTGCAACCATAGTAAAACAAAGATTTATATTTTTGATATTTATTTTATATATTTAAATGCCATTTAACAAAGAAAAATCAACCAAAAAAATGAGTTCGCGTGTCACCTCTGATACGCGTGTCATAGGTTCGCCATCACTGTTCTAGAGGCAGGATTCTGTGGAGGGGGGAAGTTTCCATTATGTCCACACTGAAATGTTACTGTGTTAACATTACTTAACGTTAGTGCATTTTTGTGAGTGTTTCAAAGAGTATATATTAAAATACACAGAAAAAAATAAAACAGAAGTCTGTAACTTCTGTTAAAAAAGATGATTATTTTGCTTGTTCATATACATGTACTAAAGATGTAACTTTCAATGCAATTTTGTGCCTTTACATTTGTGATATATTTTAAACTAAGTTTTCATTTAGGACAGGTGAATTTTAACTTTAAAAAGTTTACCACAGTATTTAAGCTTTCACAGTTTTTGCACATTATCTCTATTTTATTTAATTGATTTGACTAATCCTGTAGATTTTACACAAATTAATAGAAATGGGAAAATGAAGAAATGCTGTAAACTTTTGCAGTAAGGGAGGCTTCTAGTTTTCCTTTTTCCTTTTAAAGAAGTATTGATTTTTGTTTAATATTTTAACTTAAAATTCTGATTATTTCAGATTCCTCTTATTGTTTTAGTAGGAATGAGTAGCTTTACACTTTCATGTGTGTGTGTGTGTGGATAGTGTAGTTTGGGAAAATGTTACAATGTTTTTTTATTGAATTTAGGTTTCCCCTTCTATCCTTAATCGGTTCCATTTCTTTTCCCATTGCTACTCAGAGGTTGTGGCTGCTGTCTTCATGGGCTGATGCAGCAGTATACTGACTAACTGTGGGATCGTAAGCATCACTTCTCTAAGTTCTATTGGCAAATTTGATTTAATATTTCTGTAGATGTACCTCACAGTGATGCTTGAGTCAAATGAAATAATAAGAATGCTATTTAAGCATTAAAAATCTATAATTTTTAGGATTTTATTCTTAATACATGTTTACTCATGTTCTCGAGCTTACAGGTTGACAATCAAACTGAGTTGATTACTTTCTTTGATTTTTGCCCTCTGCATTTTAAGTAAATATAGGAGTGTAGAATAGAAAACCAGTCTCTGCAAATGAAGGTTGGAGGAGTTCAACTTCGTCTGGGTAAGAAGGAATAGTTGCAGTACAATGACTATTGTAACAAGGCTTTTAAAATAACACTCTCATTCTGTCTAGAGTCATGACAGGATGAGACAGCAATATAAAATGTGTGATGGCCTGACTGGTGTGGCCCATGGTTGAGCTTTGATCTATGAACCAGGAGGTCACGGTTCGATTCCCCGTCAGTGCACATGCCCCAGTTGCAAGCTCGATCCCCAGTGTGGATCAGCCAATCAATGATTCTCTCTCATCGTTGATATTTCTATATCTTTCTCCCTTTCCCTTCCTCTCTGAAATCAATGAAAATAAAATAAAATGTGTGATGAATGCTCTTTGTCCATTCTCCCTGGACCCTGTTTCATGGAGAGGGGTACAAACTTCAGGATTAAATCAGATTTTAATTAGTATACAGTTTTAATCTTGGTTATTTGGTTGGCAACCCTCTTCAAACCATTCCCCCAACACAAAAGATGGCCACCTATGACTGTTATATTATGTGGCAGTGGAATTTAAGGTTGCTAGTCAGCTTACCTTTTATATAGGGAGACTAAGCTGGATTATCTGGGCCCACTGCAACTCCAGCCTCCTTAAATGTGGGAGGGGGTGTGGAAGAGGAGGTCATGGTGATACAGTGTGAGAAGTATGTTGGATGGTGTAGCTGTGTGGGAACCAGTCAGCAGCCCACTGGTCTCTAGAAGGGCCAGCCCAGAGAGAAGCACACCAAGGAAGACAGGGCTGAGCTTCTCAGGAGCACTGGAGACTGTTTTACTAGTACTTAGTGCCTTTTCCTGTAGTCCTGGTGAAGCCGACAGAGTTGCCAGGTATCCCCGCCCTGCAATACCCTGGTGCCCTGGGTTTCCCTGTGGAGGCCTGGTTCTTGGAGGCTGTCTCCCAGGAGCCAGCGAGACAGTGCCAGAGGCTGGAGTCCACGAAGGTGCCCTCTGAGCAGGTCCGAGTTGAGTCCAGAGTCTGGACATGAGGTTTAAGAGGCAGGTCTGGCAAGAATTGAGAGTGCCAACCTGGAAGTGGAGAGCTGGTGATTAGCTTCACAGAGCATGTTGTGGAGAGGAGAGCGGGATGACTTTGGTATTGGTTGTATGGAGGGTTTGGTGTCTGACAGTCATCCAGGCAGAGAGGCTGAGATTAGAAGGGAGGCAGGGACTGGAAATCCAGCTGGTGAGTGCCTGGTTCACTTGAGATGGCTCGAGTATATAGTGAATAAAGGAGACAGACCTGTGAGGAAGTTCAGGGCAGGTGGCAAGTAGAAATAGAAATACCCAGGACTTGAGCAGATTCCTTCTTAAGTAGTGGCCAAAGTGATATCTGAAACACTTGCAATTCCCTTTTGAATAAGCAGGGACTAGAACATACTACACAGGACAGGATCTGATAGGTCTTTGCTTTATTGATCACTGCATTTCAGCTCTGTTCTTCATACTCCTCACCCTGCACAGTACTTGAGTGGGTGCTCTCTCAGCACACTTGAAAATGTGCAACTGTGGATCTCATATTTTACTGCACATTAGCAAAGAGCACACAAGGGATTTCAAATAAAAGATCTGCAAGAGTCTCAAAATTCTAGGATTTTATATTGAATTAAGTCTAGAATATATATTAAATTAATGCTTTCATAAACCCCTTTAGTTTAGGAAATGACATGGGAATGTGTTATACATTAAAAAAATCAATACCACTATATATTTATTAAAGTCCTGACAAAAACTTATTAGATTTACTAGAGCATTTTAATATCTTACATTTATTTTATACAATGCAGTGAAAATGTACATTTTATTGGTATTATGTGATTAAAACAGCTTCAGTTAAATTTTAAGTCACTAATAGAGTTTAAAAAATATGTATATTAAGTAGTTATTTTTTAGATGTCCTCTTCCAGTAAGCAAATTTTATTTAGGCATTTGAAAACTTGGCTCAGGTTGTTTTGTTCTGATATCGTAACATCAACAATGAAATAGCTCTTTTGGCTTTAATATGGGGGAAATTTATTAAATGTCCTCCTACTATCTCTTAATGAATAAAACATAATAGCTCCCAAATTTTGTAGTATATGTACAAAGATAGTGTATTATAGCGAGTAGCCTGTGTTTTAACAATGCATGATTTCCTACTGTTTTATTACTATTGGGTATGTGACAGTGATGGTCATTGCAAATATTTTAAATTTAGAACAATTTACGCCCTGCAGATAAATTACTGCAATAGCCATTTCTTTCTAAATGACAGTTAATGGACTTCTTTGAATGCTATGTTTAGCATAATATAGCAGAACTAAAAGTAATGATCAAAAGACTAAGGCATGTGACACTTCCTAAAAGGCTTGAACTAATCTGGCATTGTGTATTAGCATTCAGAAAACGTATCATGCCTTGACATATTAGGCTGTGTATATATTTCAGCTGAGGTAGTGATTTTTACTTTTGGACATATAGAAAAGCTGTGTGAAAAGTTAACTTTCTCACATCAGCTGAAGTCTTTTAGGAATGATTTTGATTAGTTTATTATGAAGAATATTTAATACTATAGAATAGTTATAAGCAGTAGCTTCATTTATTGCTAGAAAAAGTGTAATTGCAAAAATTAACTTGTCATACACCACAGCTCAGCAAAGTAACTTTCTTCTAAGTCCGTGGTCACAGTGTGTTTTTGCAGTTCAGCATCTGGCTCTGTGGGATGCTGATGGCTTCTACGAAGAAAGTACCAGGGTGAGCAATTAAATGCAGAATGACAGCATAAAATATGATCATTATGGTTATACAAAAGGCACATTTATGAATTTTTCAGATAACTGTCATTTTTCTGCTCATATTTTCTCTTGCTTTGTTAGCTTAATAATTTTAGTGCAATTTATTTTTTCTTCTAAAAAGTGAATAGTGCCATTTTTACTATCCTGGCACTTATTTATATATCTTTTTTGTTTGTCATTTGTGAATGTTAATAACTCTTTTACTGGTTTTCCACAATATCTCAACAAAATTTAGAAATATTAAACATTATGTAGTATTTGTATGATAAGAGTGTTTCTTATGATTATTAATGTTTTATCGTATGTGAATTGAATGAATTCACCATCTGGAAGTTAGGTTTGCCAAAAGGCTCCTTGCACTAACAGGTACTGTTTTGAAGTAATTTTTACAGTATTAGCCCCTTGACTTGGTAGGTAGTAAAGCAGTGTTGACATGGGAGTCAGACAGGATGTGTGGGAAGTTGCTATATTTCCTTTGCTTTTACTTGCAGTGAGTACTCTGCACACACTGAAACTACTGGGCAGTGCAGAGGCAGTCCCTCTGGGCACCATGTTCCAGGTGACCTTGGAGTGACCTTGTGCTCTCCCAAATCTGTTCTGCAGCCTGCCTAACTTTCCAGCCTTGCCTCTCACTGCTTCTTCTTACAAAACCCCTGGTGATAACCAGTTATCTTCCCCATTTCTCCCTCATACCCTGCTCTCATTTTCTTAAGTACTTGTGCTTCCAGTATCCCTGTTTCCTGGAATAGTTTTTAACCATTTGGTTTAATTCCACCTGAACTTGAAGGTATGGTTCGAACTGGACCCGTTCTGTGAAGACTTTCTCATTTCAGCCATCAACAGGAACTTCTTTCTTTGTGCTTCCTTGGCATATTTTTGGATGTCTATTATTGTTATCCAAATGTGTTTTGCAGACAAAACATAGATTATATCTTCTTATCAATTTTTAAAGTATCACGTTTACTGAAATCCTACTGTATCCTGGTGTGCTGGGCTCTGGGATACTTTGGTGAAAGAGTTTATAGTTGTCTCCCCTTATCCACAGGGGATACATTCCAAAATCGCCAGTGAATGCCAGGAATGGTGGCTAGTACTGATCCCTATATGTACCATGTTTTTTCCTATATATGCATACTGTGATAAAGTTTAACTTAGGTGCAGTAAGAGATTAGCAAGTACACTTAATAATAAAATAGAACAATTATAACATTATACCACATTAAAAGTAATGTGAATGTGAACTCTCTCCTTCAGAAAATCTGATTGTGCTGCACTCACCTTTCTTGAGATGATGTGAGATGATACAGTGCCAACTTGATGAGATGAAGTGAGGAGAATGATGTAGGTACCGTGACACAGAGTTAGGCTACTGTTGACCTTCTGACCTGTTGTCAGAAGGAGGAGCATCTGCTCCGGGGAAATCCTGGATCATGGAGCCGACCATATCCGTGGTTGGGTGTTAGGAGCAGACAAGGCTAATGGGTTGGGATCCTCCATAGTCGAAGGTTTATTTACTGAAACCTTTTGGAAGAACTAGTAATGGGAAGTTGTTTTTGCTTTCTTTTTAACTCATTACAGTGTTGCTGCAGAGGCTGTAATGCTTCATTGTCATGTGGGTAACTTTAATGCTGCGTTCCTTTTGAGGATCATGTTCCACAATTTGAGCAAGTTTTGAAATTGATTATATTATTTTTATAAGTATAATAAGTAGATGAAACTTTACTTTTGGGGGATGAAATACTGAATCTTACATATACCATATGTGTATATATTTATATATAGAGAGATATACTATCTGTTATTAATGCTATTATCTTCACCTTTTAAAACCAAATATATGTGAGATTGAGAGAGGGAGGGAGGAAAGGAGAGAGAGAGAGAGAGAGAGAGAGAGAGAGAGAGAGAGAACCTATATATACATATCTTTTAGCATTTTCAAATTGGTCCAGGTGATTCTAATCTAGCCTTTTTTTGGCAAGAATTTTAGGTATGTAAAAATTATGTATAAAGATGACAATAAAAATGCAGTCATTCTATTTTATAGTGCAATTATTTTTTCTTTGTGACGTTTCCTATTAAAGAGTTTGTTTTCATCAGTACTGCTTTGGACAGAAATATTGTAAGTCTAGACTATCTCCTGAAAAGATAGTGACAGTTGTTTTTTCTACTTGTGTTATAATAGCTTTGCATCCTGTGTACATGATGCATTCATGGCAAATCAGACAATAACATTTACTTATTTTCCACATGATGACTGGTGCTGCTTTCAGTAATAAAATTGAATTATGTTTACAGATCTAAAAACAATCTATGGCTATGAGGTCATTTTTCTTATATGGCCATAGTTAAATAATTTGTTTGTATGACTGGTTTTTATAATAAAACCTATTAAGGTTTTATTCCCTTATATTCAGTACAGATTTAAGGCTCAAAACAAATGAAAAGAAACAAAACTCTAGATCTTTACACAAGTGTAACTTGTTTGTATTTACAAATTTTCTTCATTCAAATTTTATTATTTACTTTTAAATAGGTGTGTAAAGCTTATTTACTTTAAAACTTTTGTTCATTCACTCATTCTATTTGTGGATTTTTTCTTCAAGGACATGCTTGCAGAATAATTTAAGTACAGTAAACAACATCCATTAAAGTGTACAATTGGATGGGTTTCAACATTCGATATATTTCTGAAGCCATTGACAGAATCAAGATAAAAAAACATTTTTTGTCACTCTCTAAAGATTCCTGTGCCTCTTTGCTGCCCACTATCCACCCTGTCCCGCCTCCCATAGGGAACCTGCTCTTTGTCACTGTAAATTAATTTGCTATATCATGAAGTATGTACTCTTGTGTGAGTCTTTGTGTGGACACATGTTTTCATTTTTCTGAGGTAATTACTTAGAAGGGAGACGACTGGGCTGTGTGATGACTCTGTGCTTAACTTTTTAAGAAAGTGCCATTGAGGTCGTTTTTAATTTCTCTCAGCCGTGTTCTTTAGTGTGTAGGCCTTGCATATTGTTGGTTAAATTTATTTTGGTGCTATTTTAAATGGAATTGCTTGCTGTTAATATTTAAAAGTGTAATTGATTTTTTGTATTATTAACCTTGTTTCCTTTGAATTTCCTAAATTCACTTACTTATTCCACTATTTTATATTTTTTAGTTCTTGATTTTTGGTGTAAACAACGTTTGTATGAACGGAAATAGTTTTACTTAACTTACTAAACATCCAGTATTTATGCCTTTACTTGTCTCTCTTCACTTTTAGTAATATAGTTTTTTTTAAAAAGTATGTCTAACATTAAGATACCCACTCTTGCTGTCTTGTGGTTACTGATTACAGGGAGTTATCTTTTCCAGGTTTTCCCCCCAAATATATTTTTCTTTTTCAATGTTAAGTGTGTCTCTTATAGTTAGCATGTAGTTTTATGTTTTTATTTAATATAGTTTGATAATTTATTCTTTTTAAATGTAGTATTTTATATACATTTAATTTAATATAGTAGTTGGACTTAAACTTTGTTTTGTCTTTTGTTATAATGTGACTCATGTGTTTTTTGTTTGTTCCTCTTTACTGCCTTATTCTGCATTGAACTGCATTCTACCAATGTTTGTTTATCTGGGAACATTTTTACTTCCCCTTCAGTACTGAAGTATAGTTTAGCTTGATATAGAATTCTTAAGTGATAATTAAAAAAATTTTTTTTAGTTGATATCAGAGAGGAAGGGAAAGGGAGAGAGAGAGAGAAACATCAATGAAGCATCATTGATCGGCTGCCTCTTGCACACGCCCTACTGGGGACCGAGCCTGCAACCAGGGCATGTGCCCTGACCCAGAATCTAACCGTGACCTCCTGGTTCATAGGTTGATGCTCAACCACTGAGCTATGCCAGTGGGCAATTGATAATTATTTTTTTTTCATCACTTTGACTATTTTCTTCTTCTGTTGTTTCTGATATCAGTTCTTTTTTTAAAAAACATGTTTTTATTGATTTCAGAGAGGAAGGGAGAAGGTGAGAGGGATAGAAACATGAAGGATGACAAAGAATCATTGATCAGCTGCCTCTTGCAGGCTCCCTTCTGGGATTGAGCCTGCAACCCAGGCATGTGCTCTGGTTCATAGGTCAATACTCAACCACTGAGCCACAAGAGCTGAGCAGTCAGTTCTTATTTGTATTTTTTTTCCCTATCTATGTGATCCAAATTCAGCTGTTAAACGTGTAGCTATTCCCTGTATAATGAATTTTTCTCTTTTGCTCTCAAGATTTTCTTACTGTCTTTTCAGAAATTTGACTATGATGTTTTTAGATGTGAGTCTCTAGATGTTTATTGATGTTTGTTGAGCTTCTCTTACTGTACTTTAATGTGTTACATCAAATTTGGGAAGTTTCAGCCATTTAAAAAAGATTTTTTCTTTTCCCCCCTCTTTCTTTCATATTGGAATTCTCACTGCACATGTTTAAATATTTCAGTTATCCTATAGGTCTCTGAGGCTCAGTTCATTTTTATTAAAAATTTCTTTCACATATATCCTTCAATTAGATAATTCATATTATTCCATCTTTAATTTCACTGATTCTTTCCTCTGCCTTTCAAATATACTCTTTTTTCATGTAGCAATTTTTATTACTGTTATTAGTACTCATCTCTACTATTTTTGTTTAGTTCTTTTTTATAATTTTTGTTTTATTCATATTCCATTTTTGTTAAATCAAGATCATTATATATTTTTGTAATTTTTGAAAATTTAAAGGCATTCTCAGACCATCTGTGCAGTAGTTACTTGAAGACTTTCTTTGCTACATTGAAGTTGTAACCAATTTCCTGTTTTTTTATTGACTTTAATTTTTCTTCCTGAATCTGTGTCACAGTATATAATTTATTTTAAACACATCTGATGACTTCTTTTTGTTGTTGTTGAAAGTAGCACATTTTTATATAGTATGGTGCAGTACTTTTGTATTTTAATTACCTTTTCAAGGAATGGCTTTTCTTTCCTTTAAATTACATGATCTTAAAAACATGGAATTTTACCTACCCTTGGTGTATAGACATCAGTGCTTCTGTTCAGTTTTTAAATGCCATCTATCTATCTATCTATCTATCTATCTATCTATCTATCTATCTATCTAACGTACCTGGACTTTCTAGGTATTTTTCCCTTTGACTATAAGACTTAATAGTCAAATAATAATTTGGGCAGATTTATATCAAACACATTGAGCCCATTAAGGTCTCTGCCATTTGCCATTCTTTTCATTCATGCAGTGAGGGCACATTCAGATTTACCTACTTGTCAAGCCCACTTTCTGGAGCTTTTACTGTCTGTTCGGTTCCCTTGGGTTTCTTTTGTACCCTGCCAGGAATGTGTGGAGAGTTTCATCTGGTCCTTTTATTGGTCTTTCATTTATAGGATCTCCTTTCCACATTTCTTGCTAGTCTGCCAGTTGACCAAACGGGTCTCAATCTCTGTGTAGTGTTCTAAGATTTCCTTATTTGCTGTCCATTGACTTTGTCACTTTTAACTGTCAAAAACTGGGTTTTGCCCTGGCCAGTGTGGCTCAGTTGGTTGGATGTTTCCTATGCACTGAAAGGTTGCCAGTTCTATTCCCAGTCAGGGCACATGCCTGGGTTGCTGGCTCATATCCTAGTAGGGGCCATGCAGAAGACAGCTGAACAATGTTGCTCTTACATCAATGTTTCTCTCTTTCTCCTTTCCTCTCTTTCTCTCTAAAAATCAACAAAAAATATTTAAGAAAAACAAACCGTGGGTTTTTGCTGCCTGCCTCAAATCACTTCTTCCTTCCACTACGTTGGCTCAGAGGCCCTGTTTTTTGAGCCAGTTGTATGTTGGTAAAACTACCATGCTCTGTCACCAGGTTGAGGGATAGGTGAGAGAATAGTTGCATCTCAGGCAAGTAGTCCTCTCTAACTTCTACCCAGACCTCTAGATAAAGTGCTTTTCCATTTGTTGCCTGGGTTTGATTTTCAGAATCATGAAATTGTTGCCTATGGCAATATTATGAAATCTTCTACTTGTTTCCAGAAGAAGGTTCTCTGACCTCTTTATATTGTCAAAACTGGACAGTCCTGAGTGAGCCGTTAACTTCTTCAAAAGTTTCTTCTGCCTCATTTTCTCACTTTCTCTCTCTCTCTTTCTTTTGGTACTCTAGTAATTGTTCTTCAGATCCCTGTGAGGGCCTCTTTACATTTTTTTTTCAAATTAAATATTTTTCTTCTCTATTGTTTATATTGGATGATTGCTACTGGTATTGATCTGTCTTCAAACTCACTGATTCTTCAGCTCCATTTTACTATTAAGCCCATTTTTCATTCTAGATATTTTTTCTAAAATTTCCATTTGAAGTTTAAAAATATTTTATTTCTTTGCTGAAATTTCTTTTCTATTAATTTGTTCCTAATGTATTTCCTTTACTTCACTTTATATGGTTATAATAGATTCTTAGAAGTATTTTTAAAATAATTCTGGATATCTTGTTTGCCACATTATCTTTTGGCTTAAGATTTAGTCACATTTTTCTGACTTTTCCCAACTCAAGTAATTTTGGATTTCATCTTGGACATTTTGAGGTTTACATTGTGTAGTCTCTGGATTTTGTTGTATTGCTTCAAAGACTGTTGGTGTTTTCATTTTACAAGCAGTTAACTTGATTATCAGCAAATAGCATCTGTCATGTCTGTAGTACTCAGCCACTCATCTCTCTTGTATGATATTTAAGCTTTAATGTCAATCTACTTTAAATCTTGTGATTTTAATTCTTGTGATTTCAGCTGCCAGCCCACATTGGACATCCTCAAGGTAAAGCCACCAAAAAGTGCTGTTTGCTTGCTTCAGGCCTTGATGTCTCTAAAAACTTACAGCTTTTGTTTAGTCTACAGGTTCACCAGATAGTTGATAGTTTTAATATTTTATCCAGACTTCATAGCTGCTATTTGTGAAATATTTGTTTGTTAGGAGCTTATTACTTTTTCTAGAAGTACAAAGCCTCTATTTTATTTTTAACAGCAGTTGTAAATTTATGTGTGTGTGTGTGTGTGTGTTTGTGTGTGTGGTTAGACAATCATATATTTTACAGAGTGGTCCCCCTGATATTTCAAGTACCCCCCTGGCCCATAAATAGCTATTACAATATTATTTTTTTCCTCCATTGACAGTAGTTCTAAATTTTATCTTCAGTGCATTATATGCTCATTGTGGAAAATTGGGAAGAGTTAATAAAATATAATGAATGTAAAAAAAACACACCCTTTAATTCACTGGTACATTGATATAATTCTTTGGATATTACATAACTGAATGTGCCATAGGTAAAATTTTAAAATCTGCTTTTGGTTAAATGATGTAGGAAGCGTTTTTCTATGCCATTAAATATTCTTAGTAGAATTTTTTATGGCAGTATAACATTCCACATGTATGTATTATAATGATTTATATGACCACTTCTTAATGCTTTATATACGTCCCTGTGGTGGACATCTTTGTATACATTACTGTGACCTTTTATTGTTTTCTTAGAAGAGATGCTTAGAGGTAGAAGTGTTGGCTTTCAAAGTGAATGGTGTTTAAAGTTCTTAGATATGACGACCCTGTTTTTTAGAAAGTCTGACCCACTCAGCACTTGGGAGTGTTGGCAGCTCACTGCACCTTGTGACCTGTGCATTTGAGTTTTGCTGTTTTCTCACTTGATGGATGGGAATGCTCATAATCTGTTTTTGATGAACTATTTTGTTTGAACTTTTTTCATATTAAAAAATGTACATCTTCTTGTTTTAAAAAGATCTGTTCATATTCTATGCCTATTAAATATATGTTTCATTCTACTTGTTTAAATAACTACTTTTTAAAGTATTTTAGTGGAAGGTGAGACAAATCTAATTTCATGCCTCTAATACTTATTATCTATGAGAGTAGTTTCTTCAATGTATAATTTCTCTTTGATTATCTATTTGAGTATCTTCATGTTTGCTTTATCATTCCATCTACCTAGTAATCCAAAATTTGCTAATCTGATGTGATGTAACCCGTAGAATCTATTCTTTAAAAAAAATAAATGTATTGGATTGAAACTTAAAAGCAGTTTTATATATATATATATATTCCTCACCCAAGTATATGTTTATTGATTTCAGAGGGAGAGGAAGGGTGGGGGAGAGAGGGAGAGACCGGGGAGGGGGTGGGGTGGGGTGAGAGAGAGAGAGAGAGAGAGAGAGAGAAAGAAAGAAAGAAAGAAAGAAGGAAAGAAAGAAAGAAAGAAAGATCGTTGTGAGAGTATAACATTGATTGGCTGCCTCCCATATGTGACCCAACCTGGGATTGAACCTGCAACCTAGGTGTGTGTCCTGAACGAGACTTGAGCCCTAACCTTTTTGGTGTATGGGATGATGCTCCAGCCACCTGAGCCACCTGGCTGAGGCAGCCTCTTCTAATTTTTATTTAGGGTTTAGAAAAGTCATTTTTTTTATTCTTATAAAATGTGAAAAACTGCTTTCTTTTTATTTTAATGTCTTCATATGTAATTTCATATTTTAGTAGATGGTGCTTATGATATTTCAAGTAATATTTGTGAGTTTTTTTAAATAAAAATATGATTTGTTAATAATTCAAAATTCATGCGCTTTTTTTAATACGAGGCAGGTTCTTTCCCAGGACAGCCCATTAGAACACTGTCTGGGGTGTTGACTTCTCCTTAGATTCTCCTGGCTGTATAATGCTTTGGAAAACATTTCCTTGGGGATAAGGGAAAATTGGAGGGGTATTTTTAGTCCTGCTGTGCTTCTGTAGACAGTTTGTGCTCAACTGTTTGGGAGGTGCTGGTGAAGTAACCTTAATATATTATGGACAGGATGTTTTCACACAGAAGTCTTTTCTAGTTCAAGACATGAATTGAGATCTTTTTTTCCCCTTTTCTATTCTACTGTCCCCTGCCACTTGGCACCCACTGAGGGTTCATTGCATCTCATCCTCTTGGGCCCACATTGTCTGCTACTATGCTTTTTGTGTCCAAGAATTGGGGCTAAGAGTGTTTTTAATTATAAGACACCATGATGGATCATCTCATTAAATAAGAGTGATTCCAACTAATACCTCATATAGTGTGTTTGCTATGTGGAGAGTTGTGTAGGATTGACCACCACATCTGAATCATTAGAGCCAATAATTTATGTCTAAGCCTGAGGATACTGTGCATGGAAAGAATAACTTTATCTTTGAAAGTAAATTTAAAAAGCAGTATAAAAATTAAGATGCATAAACCTAATTACATAGAAATAGGAAGCAGCAATGTATTGGGAAAGCATTTTGGAAAGTATGTGTAAATATTGACTTTAATTTACTCACACACAAATTTCTTTAACATGCCTTATTTGTTACCCGAACCCCTTTGTCAGAGTACTGTCAATTATGGTATATCCCTCACACGAAGAAGTATGGCCCAGGAAGTGATCCTCTTTTGGCTAGATCCTGACTGTAAAACATAGGTTATTTAATTAATGCACATTAATTTTTACATTAGTTGGGAAATAATCAAATTCTAATCCTGCAGCAGTCTGTAGGTTTCTGATTCCTTGTTCTCAACATTAGAATTAGCTGTGCCCCAGAGGGAATGTCGGAATGTCACCGCTGCATATTTACATGGTCCTTAGCTTTCGACATATTTCATTCCATCCTTTTGAGAGTATCTTTTTTTTTTAAAATGATTTTTGGAGAAAGGAAGGGAGAAAGAGAAAGAGAGAAAGAAACATGGGTTTGTTGTTCCACTTATTTGCACATTCATTGGTTGATTCTTGTATGTGCCCTGACTGGGGATCACACCTGCAACCTTGGCATATCGGGACGATGTTCCAACTAACTGAGCTATCTGGCCAGGGCCTCAGTCCATCTTTTGGGAGGTCAGTAGAAGTTCTGATCATTTGCTAAGGTAGCAGTTAATCTGTGGAGAAACCTCGAGATTTTTACCTTTTCTACATATCTTAATAGGAAAGAAGGGTCTTTAATTAAACACATTCGTCAACAGTTAAGATAAATTTACTCAGTTCCTCCCTACAAATATTCACTTTCTATTTTGTGCCAAGTACTGAGCTAGGTGCTAAGAATGTTACCATGGATAAAATGTGTTTTTTGCCATTCCTGATAGGACATGGAGGTGCAGCATTTAAATCACTGTGAAAGGGATGATGCGTCAGTGGAGTCTTCAGATAGGATGTTAGACCTGAGATCAAATTCATTCCCAAAATTGAGGTGAGGAAGGCCTTCAAAAGTGAGTGAGGAGAGGCCACGTCCTGGAAGCAGTCACCGAATCTCAGGGCTCCAAGGCTTTAGTGCCCTGCTGCTGCCTTCCCTCGTCCAGGACTCTGGAGACAGAGGTGTTCTGACAGTTCTTAAAATTTTTTTTTTTTTTTTTTTTTTTTAGTTTTAAGAAGTTTACATATTGTAGTAGCAAGTATTCAGTAACTGCAGGTTGTCCTGGGGTAGCATTCCAATTTATGTTACTATTTCTATGGCAGTTATTTATTCCGCATAGTTGGGGTAAGCGAAGTCTCTAAATAGACTCATATCAGTTCAAGTCTGCTTTTCCCCAAATGATTTTAAAAAATGAAACATTTAATTGTCATTACTGTTCAGATTGCAGAATTTTGGGTAAGGGATTGCAAACCTTCCCAAAATATATGTTGGAAAGGAGATGAGAGTCAGAGTAGAGATAATGGACAGGTGGTCATGAAGTGGGGCAGGTTAAGTGACTGAGAATTCATTCTGCAGGTCATTTGGAGTCATTGGAAGGACTGTGGTGGCATGTAGAGAGGAACTGGAGGCCGGACTCATTAAAGGCTTTGAGCAGAGGACGAGAGTAGCTGCAGAGGACTGCTAGCTAAAGATTTAAAGTGCCTGTTGTGTGTAGGCTGAACTTGGACAGGAAGAGGAGAAGTGGAGATGCCAGTTAGGAGACTTGCTATCACGCATCAGGGAGATGACGAAGAGACAGAGCCCAGCAGAATGAAGGGACTTGAATCTGCACTTCAGAAACATTGGAAACACTGCGGTTTGGCAGTTAATTTGATACGGAAAGTAAAGTAGATAAAGAATTGTTAGGCAGTTCTAAAATTCAAAGTGAATCATTGGGTGATTGCTCAGGAAGTTAGGTGTTAGGCTTGAAAAATTGGAATAATAAAAGTCACTTTCTGTGAGGTAGACAGAAAGCCATGTGAACTCCAAGAATGGTTGGTGGCTGCACGTACAATGAAAGGGCATTGGTCTAAGCCTAGCCCTGGCCTCTCAGTGACTATCTTGACCTCCTTTTACATAGTTTTCTGACTTTAAAAATGATTACATAGCCGCTAAGATTCCTTGTAGCATTGATTTCCAGGGAGTTCAGCTTTAAAAAAAAATATATATTTTATTGAATTTTTACAGAGAGGAAGGGAGAGGAATAGAGAGTTAGAAACATCGATGAGAGAGAAACATTGATCAGCTGCCTCCTGCACATCCCCCCACTGGGGATGTGCCCACAACCAAGGTACATGCCCTTGACCGGAATCGAACCTGGAACCCTTCAGTCCGCAGGCCGACGCTCTATCCACTGAGCCAAACCAGCCAGGGCTGGAGTTCAGCTTTATAAATACTCAATTTGAGGTGTTGATGGACTGTCTGTCTCTGTTCAGCGGGAGATGTTCATGAAGCAGTTGCTCAAACCTGAAGGTTAGGACCTGAGAAGCCTACTTAGTTCTTATCTCATGGAGATGGTAGTTGAAGTCCTAGGAGTGAAGGGGGATCATACAAGTGGAAAGCCTTGTGCGAGAAGAGTTTGTGGCCAGAGATTGGGAGATTCGTCACACGGGCTATCAGATGCTGGCCAAAGAGTAAAATGGGAAAGAAGTAATCTGAGAACCAACAGCAGGTCCAGAGAATCCCAAAGACTAAACACTAGTTAGCATTGTCGAGTGATAATGAGTTCTTGTTTTTAAAGGAAGAGGGCCTCTCCTACAGCCTCGTGTGTTTTCAACATGCTTCTACTTTGTGTTACTAGTACATCTACAGTTTCTGTTCTGTTTTCTTCTTCCTGTTGCTGTCCTTCAGAAGGTAGTACTTCCAGTGTTTTCCGGTGTGGGTGTAGCCTCTGGTTCATGTTGCCAGTTCGTCCCAGTAGCTGTAGGTATCTCAGTTTTCTGGTCACTGCGCAGTGTTTGCTTTAGAGATAATTGCTTATCTCTGCTGAAATGACTGAGAGTGAACAGCTATTTTGGAGGGACAGCCAGAGGAAGAGATATTGACTATTAGTGTTTATTGAATGTCTCCCAGTACTTAGGGAAGGTATGGCTGTTAGCAAAGGAGGAGGGTCACGAGTGAAAAAGGAGAAGTTCCTTAGACACTCCCTCAGTCCCTCTCATAGTCAGCTGTACCTCTGTTAGTGTTGGTGTTCGAGAGTGAATTTTTATCTAGAGCCTTTCCCCAGCTACAGGAATGGTTGGGTAACATGTATTCTTCTATGCTGCATGCTCCAGAGAAGAAAATGGAAATATGTTTATTGTTTCTCTCATTTATTTTGAATTTATTAAATATTTAGGGAGAGAAGTTATTATGTATAAAAGTAGAGACCCGGTGCACGAAATCCATGCACTTGTGGGGGTTCCCTCAGCCTGGCCTGTGCCCTCTTGCATCCAGGAGCCCTCGGGGGATGTGCATGTCATAGCAACTGGTCGACCAGTCAACTGTCTGCCCCCTGGTGGTCAGTGCACGTCATAGCGAGTGGTTGAGCGGCCTTAGCATATCATTAGCATATTACGCTTTGACTGGTTGAACGAACTACCGGACACTTAGCATATTAGGCTTTTATTATATAAGATATGATAGTTACTATGGGGGTAGTAGATACTACGTTTGGAGTATTTTCTTGTATTCAGTGGAAATATAAGCACAACAGAGAAATATTTTCATATTATTTTTATAAACAGTTTTAAGAAGAATACAATTTAAAAAGTGATTATTATCCCTGTGATATATTTGGTTGGCAGTGTTTGTAGAGGTAATTTAGTAGTATACTTTGGTAGGGATATATATTGCTTACAGTGATTTGAAGTCCTGTTTGGCCTCTTTGGAGGTAACACTTTTTAAACAATTAAATGTAGTCTCCAGTAGGACTTGAAAGTCAAGTTTGTTGTGGACTGATTCCGTAGTCAGTCAACTAATGCCGCAGATGCAGGTTGCCAGGCGCTCTTCTAGGTCTTGAGGTCAGCACCCATGAGATAATGTGCGGGATCATGATCACTCCTGCTCTGTGATGCTATGAAAGGGAACATGTGTTTAATGGAGTCTTGTGTTGAAGTTGATATGGAATTTTCAGGGATTGGGAAACTATGTGTGCTACTTAAAAGTTTTTGATATTATCCCTAACTTTTTTTTTACTTATTGTTTTTTGTTTGTTTGTTTGTTTTTGAAATATATTTTTATTGATTTCAGAGAGGGAGAGGGAGAGAGAGATAGAACATTAATGATGAGAGAGAATCATTGATTGGCTGCCTCCTGCATAATCAGGTTTCGAGCCCGCAACCCGGGCATGTGCCTTTCACTGGAATCGAATCTGGGACCTTTCAGTCTGCATGCTGACACTCTATCCACTGAGCCAAACCGGCTAGGGCTTACTTATTGTTTTTAATATTCTCTTTATATGACTTCTAGTGTGAATGTTTTCCAAAACAGATTACTTTGTAGGAAAAGCCTATCTACTTTGAAATATTAGCAGCATGACAAACCATTTAACCCTTTCACACTGACAACTGGAGAGGATGAAGCAATGGCTGGCTGCTCCACTCCCTGTCATTCCTTGACCAGGACTACCTTTCCCAAAGGCTGTGTCTGTTTGCAGTCACTTCTCTGATGGTTGGGCATGCTGCTACTTTTAGTCCTATTGTCACTGGTGACTGTTTTTTGACCTTGCCCTTTAGTGGTATTATCTTCTTCACTGATTACATATAATGGAGTTTGAGCATTACTCTACCTCAGAGACCATTGGCAACTTTGATCTTTGACTAAAATTAGCGTTAGTTTATAAATGTGTTCATTTTTTCACTGTTCTCCAAAGGGAACTTTGGGATTATAGATGAAATGATGTATTATGTTGAAAGTTTTCCCAGTGTAGATACAATAGAAGGAATGGGTTTTAAAAATTTTTTTAAATTATTATTAAATTTATTGGAGTGACATTGGTCAACATAAATATGTAGGTTTCAGCTGTGGGTTTCTGTGTTACAAAATCTGAAGATTGCACCATGTGCCCACCACCCAAAGTCAAATCTCCTGTTACCATATTAGGAGGAACGGTTTAAATGACTGTTTTTGTCACTTGTTCATAAAATGAAAGCACAAAAACATCTCCTTAGGTGCCCCTGTTTGATCTTTATTTAATAATATTCTAGGTTTCTTTTCCTGACTAAAATGCTCATTAATGTATTAAATTATAAAAGCACTTTTATTTAAATCTTAGCTCTGGGATATAACATCTCATGTTCTCTTTCTTGCTCTCTGTATGAGGTGAACCGAATCTTTCTGATGAATGCTTTTCTGGATGCCTGCAGAGCAGTGTTATATAGTGACCTAGAGAATAAGTGCTGCTTTTTCTGCACAGTGAACATTTCCAGCAACTAATCTAAGTATCCAGAATCACTGCATATATTTTGGCATTGATTTAGCATTTTATGAAAATATAGTGAAAATTACAGATTTTGAGTCTGTAGAACTAGAAGCTTGCAAGGGAGAATAGGCTGCACTATTGAGTCATACGTTTCCTGTAAGTGAGGAAGCACGTGCCCTTGTTAAGATGTAGTAATTCATGGGAGCCATTTGTGGGGTTGAACTGGTTAAATAAGAACTCATCAGGACCCTGTGATTCTGTATTTCTGTAAGTTGGTTAGTTCTTGAGCTCTTCTTAAGTAAACTTCTCACATTTCACTAAAGTCAAACAAAGTGGTTCACTTATTTCTGATAAGTGACTAGAGACAATCCTGTGCTCATTACGTAGTGTGAAATTTCTAAGCCTTTTGAGGCTAAAACTCATGAAGTGCAAACACAATTTCAATCACTAATCAGGAGGAATAATGAAGTCAGAAAACTTTAATATCGACATCCTGCAGTTTGGAAAGATATATGTACTGAGCTCTGCTAATTAGTTTTCAAGTTCTTTTCCTCCACTGTTTATATCAGAACTCCCTTCTTCCTAAAGTCAGAATTTGGTTACAGACTACTTCGGGAGAGCAGAGTTGTAGGTAAATTATGGTCAACCCTTTCCATCTCATGTCACATAGATTAATTACCAAATGCGGCGGCGCATAGAAATAGGCATAAGTTTGATTCATTCACACTGGATGGCTATTGTTGTGTTGATTGTTGTCATTTTTTTATGTGATAGTCTTAGGGAGAAGTGTCAGTGCCCCTGAGTAAATAGTCAGGTATTGCATGTTGTAAAAATTCTTGCAGCACACCAACTGAAAGTCACTGACCTAGAGTGTGCAGAAGCATTGCCTGGAGGATGACGAAAGGCATCTCCGCCTCCTCCTAGTCTCCATGATTCACTCCATCTGGGTCAGGGTCCAAAAACAAGCCTTTTTCATAGCCCAGGTCATTTTGATGCTGGTACCCAGGGATTATCGAGGTGCAGTAGAGCAGATAGTAGGTCCTAGAGCAGCAAGAAATCTTCAAGGTCACTTAATTGGACCTCTTATTTTGCAGACAAAGATGCTGAGTCTTATGGAGGTAAAAAGGGAAAATCATTGTCCACTGAGGAACCCAGGTGGTCAGTGCCAGACTGTGGGGTTCCTGCTGTGTCACAGCCTTTCACTGCTTCCCTTCAGATTTTCCTAGTTAGCTGAATTTGAATATAGATCCATATTGCTAGGAATTAACTTAAATATAAATAATGAAGCCATTTTGTGGACAACTAATGAAAAGGAATGGAACAGCTTCAGACTTAAAAGTATTCATATTCTTATGAACCAAATAAACTGATGATCAGAAATAGACCCAAAGTCATAAAAGCATGAACAGACTGTTGAACCTCAGAGGTAAGGACAGGGAGGGTGGGTGGGAAGAGATCAACAATGACCTTGTATGCATATATGCATAATCCATGGACACAGACAATGGGATGGTGAGGGCCTGGGGGAGGAAGGGATAGGGGTGGGCTGGAAGGGGTTAATGAGGGAAAAAGCAGGACCTATGTACCAGTAATACTTTCAACAATAAAGATTTTAAAAAAATATTCTTATTCTTGTTGAACCTATTCGTGCAGACTGGCTTCTGTCTCCAAAGCAACATTTATTTTTCTTTTTCCTCTTTAAGAGCAGAGTAAGAAAACTACTTCTGAAACCTCTTTCCTAGCTTGTGGATGGGGTGCTAAGGATGCCTGGCACTGTATCTACTGTATTGTGGACTTGAAAATCCCTCTTGAGGGTATCAACAGAAGCAGTAATTAAGAAATCAGTAGGAGAAGATGTCTGTCTTTCTCAAAGCCAATATTACAGTAGTACCCTCCTATCTCAACAAAACAACCATTAAAGAAAGTGTATTGATGCTAATTGTCAAATTAGAAAGCAAGAGCTACCTTGGATCCTTCAGTGGGTAATCAAGAACTGATTGTAAAATGGATTATGATTCTCATAGAACGTCTCTTAATTAATAGCGAGCATTTTTATTTTGTTTTAAATGTGACTTACTCTTTATTTAAATGATTACTCTTTTTTTCCCAAGTTAATAAGAATAATTCTGTCAGGTGCTTTTCTTTGCCTTTGCAGTGTTCACTTTTATCCACATAATTTTAAGTCATTTTCATTTAAAAAATTCTGAGTGTTTTTCAGTGTTAAATTAGTATGTAAATCAGTGTTTTTCAGTATGTAAAGTGGTCAGTTTTGAAATCCACTGCATAATTAAATGAGTTCATTTTTAAATCAAATTAATTTTCTGTACTTTTTATATGTAGATCAGTCCAAACATGGGAACAGTTCCACAGTTAAATGAGATTTTCTGTACTTTGATTTAAATTTAGGAGTTATACATGGGCTTCTGGTTTTACTTAATACATTTCTCTGCTTTATGCAAGAAATGTTTAACTGTTAAATTATCAATTAAAATACTAGTTTTTATCTGTGACTTTTTAAAAATAAGATATAATAAGCAAGGTAATTTAAAGTTACCTAATGTAGTTTTAAATTACTGCATTAGGAAGGTGCTTTATGCACTTCATTAGCTTATGGAAAAATGGAAATGCTGCAATAATTGTAAATTACAATATGTAATACTTACTTAAACCTCTTTCTATACTAACCACTCAACAAATTGAAACACTTTAGCAACATTAAATCATTCATTGAATACATATGAGCAGAAGCTTAATGTTATTCTTTAATTTTCTTCATTACAAGATGTCTTATAAAACAACCAATTTCTGAAAAATGTCATTGCTACTCCATTTTCTCTGCTTTCCAGCATTAGAATAGAAAGCTATGTTAAAAAAATGAGAAAATCTAGGAAGTTGTACTTGAGGTTTTTGTTGTCTCCATTCAAGAAGCATAAAGTCTGCAGAGCATCCCTTTGAGCACGTGCTCCTTGGCGCCCCTTGGCACTCTGGGTCTCTTGTGATATGTGAATGTTTTTTGTCATCTCCAATTGTGTTATTCCTGTGAGCTGGACGATTGGAACTGAACTGTCTGCCTGGCTGCAGGTCAGCTTTCATGGACAATTAGTGTCGTAACAGGACTCTGGTCATTGTTGTCTCCAGTGTTTACCATGAAGACCTTGTCTTCATGGGGAGCAGCTGTGTTCCCCGAGCTCTATCCTTTATGAAGCATTTCCTGTTCGCCTTTCCTTGGAGAGAACTGCTCCAAGAACTGCTCCTGTTCTGTGCCTGGCGTCGTTTCTTGTGAGAAGCCTGAGGCCCCTCAAATTTACTGGTTATTTTTTCCCTTTAGCTCATCTTGTTTGCTCTGTCCTCTCTTGGTAGCTGTCAGGGCCCCACATTGGTGTGTGTTCTTTTTTCCTGAGGAGAACGGAAGGTGCTGTCTTCTGCTGTTTGGCTTTGTGTCAGTATTCACAAGTCGCTTGTGTTTGATGCCACCTCAAGTGACTGGTTCCAGCCATCTGCAGAAGTCAACCAGTACATCTTCAAGTCACTCCACTGATTGCCACTTGATTGCTTTTTTTACCCTCATTTCACCATGGAAACAAACACAGTTTCCCCTTAAATGCCACAATTATGCAGGTACTTGAGAAGATGGACCCTGCTTCCCAAGTGGCCCTCTAGGACTGTCAGGAGATACCTGGGAAACCTCTGTAATTATAATGTATTTCAGTTTTATTTGACCATTTTTTAGCTTTTTATTTTGGAATGTTGTATCTATGCATGGTTAAGATTTTAAAGCACTATCTTCAGTGTGATAGTTTTCTTCTCCACAGACATTTAATCTTTTATAGATGTTTTTAATTTACAAAGAGACTGCAATTCATAGATATTTTCAGATATTCATGAATGATATTTCCAAGCACCAGAAAATAAACTGAATGTTCTCACCTGGCATATGAATACGGTATTGTGCCTTTTTTTTGATTTTTATGTTTACCATTTTATTTTTCAAGTACTTATCTTTTTTGGAGAGAAAAAAAGGACACGAAAACACACCACACATTTGAGTCAGTGTAACACATGTGTATGTATTGATTTACCCTTGTAGTACTCCCCCCAAGTAACTTTTCTTTATTTAAAATCAGTAATTGCTTAGTAGGCAGAGATTTCAGTTTATAAACAGCCCTGAATTGTATAGATTCAAGGTAAACATGACTTTGGGTGTCCCAATTTGACAGGTACAACAGACTGGCATTTAGTTTGGCTGTTCATTTGAGTTCAGGAATCTCGGTGAAATTACTTATCTCTATTATTGTTTTGTTTTATGGATAACTTCTAAGATACTACAGTTTCAATTTCTTTCTATCATGGAATGATCCCTTTTTTCTCTCTCAAATTTTCATGTGAGTATTAAATATATTGTCCTTTATCTGTTGGCCAGGTCCAGCGATAGGACATCCTTTGATAGGAAATTAACATTTCTCTTTAGCAACCACAACTGTTTTCCCTTAGTCCTTTTTGTAAATTTAAAAATCAACCATATTTGGGAAAATACTATAGATTATTTTTAGTAACTTGGTTTTTCTGTGATGCAACAGCCTTTAATTTAAACTGGTATTTGCTTTAGTTGCCCACACTGGAAACTCCAGGTTTAATGTTGTGCAGCATGTATAGAATATTTTCTACAACCTATTCTATTTTTGTTCTGTGTCCACCAGCTAACGCAATTAAGGTGGGCCAGTGGGCCTCATTTTAGTTTAGTAAATACACTAGCTTAAAATGGCCATGTGCTAAAGCAAAAGATAATTCATTTCAGTTGTGGGAACTGTAAGCCATGACAAATGATTTTCCTTTACAAAATTCCCCATCTCTGAGACAGTATTAGTTTTTACTTTAATTACCGGCTGCCGTAATGTTTCCTATCCATAACTGTCGACAGAATAGACTGTTCCCGAGCAGAGGGTACGGCCTGTTTACTCAACCGTGGCGAAGAGTGCCCAAGTTCTCCCAAGTCTGAACTGCTGCACAGGAGAGTGTCCTTCATTTAAATATCTAAATATTAATGTTTCCTTGTATGGCCAGAACACTTCAATGTCATTTTAAGGGTACACAACTTTACCCAGGAGTCTTTGTCCCTTACAGACTCCAGGGCCTTGTCTTGAAAATTCAAGTCACTTGGAGGGGATTCAACCTTGCAGCCATATTGGAAAGTTTCAGTGTTTTCATTTTCCCTTTTCCCCCATTTTAAAAACAGCAGAAAAGCTGTTGTCAAGGGTGGCTCTCTCAAAAATGGCTTAGTTGACATTAGCTGAAAATGAGCAGAACGACACTAACTACTAATTGATTACAGTAATTACCAGTCTTTGGCTAGTTTGTATTGGCAAACTCTATGTACTCCTGGAATAAATGTGAACTTGCAAAATGCAAGGAAAAGGTCACTCTCATTTGCATGATAGGCTTCATTAGAATATACTAAGGACGAGACCCAGTGTTTTATGACTTCAGGTGATGAATAGCTACCATATTACTCTGTGAGATGAAAGCATGTTTCAGTCACCTTAATTTACATGCTTTTTTTTTTAATTCCATGAAAAATCTTTTAGGTTATGGCAATAGAAGAGCTTATTGTATTTTGAACTGAATCATTTTATGTGTGTGCTTTTTAAAATAGCCCAAATCTTTTAGGTAGATCTAATTCGAAGGATAATTTTAATGGTAAGATTAGAATAATGATAAAGCTTTTCTTAGATCTTCGAGTATTATAACTTTTGTCATTCATAATAGAAAATGTTTTTTTAGTGATTGTTTGAATAAAATATATGTGAACTCAGAGTTTAAATTTCAGATGTTAGCTTACAGTCTTTAGTATGCTGTAGACTTATAACCTGGTGAGCTTTATTGAATCCTAGAATACATTGATTTTCACTTTAAAATAATGCAATTTCATCACTTCATTAAATTTTTCCTTTTAACATTTATGCTTAATTAGTACTATTTCTGTACAGAGACTTTTGAAAATATAGTGTAGGTGCAGCTGTTATAGAATGTCTGGTGAAAACCAGGACACTGGAAGAATTTGTCAGTTGTCTTCATGGCATTTGTTCAGTGCAAAAGTTGTGGGGTTATGTAGAAATAAGAAAAAAAATAATCCTCTGCAACCTATCTAAATACATATTTTTAAAGTCAAGAATTATATTTCCCATTATACAAACGTCCTCATTTATGGTCTCTGATCATATAGTGATGGCTTCTATTAGCTGTCATTATCCTTATATTCTCATTATGAGAGAAAAATACTCGTGGCTCCTAAAAGTATCTTTATGAGAAATATCAGCTCCTAATTAGCAGTGACTATAATCTGTTGGAACACAGGGTTTTAACACTTCCTAGTTATGTTGCTATTATAAAGTTTCTTCATCTTTGAGAAGCCATTCCTGCTAGTAACACTCTGTAGGGGATGAAAAGATGGAGAGTTTTTTTCTTTTATCAAATGTGGTTTTGTAATAAAGTTGTACAATGAGCTTGCACAAGCTTTTTAAAATATCATTCCTGCCACTGAATAGGTCTGTAATTTATTTATTCAGGAATGTTGGAGGCATTTTTGATTTATTTGTTTTTAGAGAAGTTTTGTTAAGGGAGATAATGAGCAGAGCTGGTGTTAATCATTTACTGTGCAACTCCAAAGAATGAAAATTTTGCATATCTTTAGCATCGTTGGGGAAAATAAATTCACTCAATGCTAATGGTCTGTTGGTATGATTTTTAAAACTACTATCTTACTTAGGAGCTATGCTGTACACTCTTGTGTTTTGTTGAACGCTAAACTAATCAATATATAATTATACATTTATATGTGTATTTGTATTAAGCAATCATTATTATTTGTTATCTGTAAAGATGAAAAATTAATTTGTTGTTGGTTAGTGCCATAGGTGACTACCCTACTTTCTCATATATATCTTTAGGTATATATTTCTAACAGAACCGCAGGTTTGTGTGCTTGAGTGTGCATGTGCATGCATATATGTGCATGTGTGTATATGCATGCACACATTTTGGTGTATATTTTCAGAGAATCACAGACAAGTTTTTTGTATATTGGAATTGTTGAGTAATACTGTTTTTTAAATTCTTGGCAAATAGTACATATTATAGATTTAAAACAATCTTAGTAAAATTAATTATATAGACATTTATAATATTAATGCTACATGATAATCTTTTGATATATGTTGTTATACTTTAGAGCATTTAACTGCCTATTTAAAAATATAAACTTATTTCAAAATCTGAATGTTTTAAATTGAATTTTATGGTAGCTTGTTGGATTTCTTTACAAATTAGTTGAAATTATGAAGATAGGAGTTATAATACAATATAAAATTGAAATATGATGATGAATTGAAAATCAGATGCTATGCGATGGTAACTGTCTTATCTGAGCTTGGTATCTTTTTTTTAATGTTCACTGAATATTCAATTAAGAAAGATAATTAGGGCATTGTTTTCCTTTTTATTTTCTAACTATGAGTAGAACAATAGAGAATTTGTACTGTCTGAATGAACACTGGAGGATGAATACACCCATTTCAGTGTGTTATAGAAATAATAAATTAGTTTAAGGAGATTAGAAAAGATATATGAACTTTTCTGAAGTAAAGTATTTGATGGTTTGAGTTACTTATCTCTTAGGTCACACTGTAAGGGCCCCCTTAATATTTGCATGGTGTTTTTACATGAGAATATTAATAAATTGCTTGAATTCTGAGACATTCAGAAGTTACTTCATTCTGAGAGATCCATTGTTAGTAATTTTGGTATGTGTCATATGGTTCATGATACTTAGTCAGATTTACTGCAGACCAAATCAAAATCATGTGAGACATTCAATTATATTAGTGGTTTTTAACATGATATTTTGTCCTGGCCTGGTATCATAAAGACTTTTTTTGCATTTCAATGGGATTTAGAAAGTCGGACGTACTTATTGTTAAATGGAAAGCATTTTTATATCTCAGTGTTTGGAGATGCTTGCTTCTCATTTCTTTAGTGCCAAATATGTTTTTTTCTTACCACAAAATGTATGATTTCTCTGAGTAAAGTAATATTTCCTATGGCTCAAGTGTTGACCTCCCTAAAGCTGTGGTATACATCAGATTATTCGTTTGGTTATTAAAGTTTAGGATTGTCTAGAAGGGAATATTTAGAACTTTTACTTTTTCATTACTACTGATGTCTCCTCCCACACCCTCCTGCCAGTGTGGGAAGCAGTAAGCAGGAGAGGGAGCAGTGGAGGGACTGGATCATTAATTAAATTTGGAGCACATAATGCTCTTCAGTTTGATATAGTCCTATTCATTTATTTTTGCCTTTACCTCCCTTGCCTTTGGGGTCAAGTCGATAAAGTGTTCTCTACCACCCAGACCCATAAGTTTGGTACCTATATTTTTTTCTATGTGACTTATAGTTTCGGGTCTTATGTCTAAGTCTTTGATCCATTTTGAATTAATTTTTGTACATGGGGACAAACTGCAATCCAGTTTCATTCGTTTGCATGTGGCTTTCCAGTTTTTCCAGCACCATTTATTGAAGAGACTATCTTTACTCCAATGTGCATTACTGGTTCCTTTGTTGAAAATTACCTGTCTATGTATGTGTGGTTTTATAGCTAAGCTCTGTATTCTGTTGCATTGATCTGTGTATCTGTTTCTCTGCCAATACCATGCTGTTTTGATTATCGTAGCTCTGTAGTATATTTTGAAGTCAGGTAACGTGATACCTCCAGCCTTGTTCTTTTTGTTTTTCAGGATTGCTTTGGCTATTCTGGGTCTTTTATCATTCCATACAAATCTGATGATTTCTCGTTCTATTTCTTTAAAAAATGACATTGGGATTTTGATGAGGATTGCATTAAATCTGAATATTGCTTTGGGTAAAATGGCCATTTCGACTATGTTGATTCTTTCAATTCATGAACAAGGGATATTTTTCCATTTCGTCGTGTCTTTTTCAGTCTCTTTTAATAATGTTTTGTAATTTTCAGTATATAGGTCTTTCACATTCTTTAAGTTTATTCCTAGGTATTTTATTCTTTTGGTTGCGATTACAAAAGGAATTGTTTTCTCCATTTATTTTTCTGAAATTTTGTTGTTGGTATTCAGGAAGGCAATGGATTTTTATACATTGATTTTGTATCCTGCAACTTGACTGTATTTGTTTATTGTTTCCAGTAGTTTTTTGGTAGAGTCTTTAGGATTTTCTACATACAGCATCATGTCATCTGCAATAAGTGACAGTTTGACTTCTTCCTTCCCTATTGGGATGCCTTTTATTTCTTTCTCTTGCCTTATTGCTCTTATACATGTATGTAAATGTATGTGTGTATAAAATGTATATGAACATATAAATGTATGTATACACATATATATGTGTGTGTGTATGTGTATATATATATATATATATATATACTCTTATACACACAAGTAACCATACATATGCACATGAATGATTTGAATAGTCTTATATTTACTTCTAAATAAGCCTAAAACAGCCTTTGGAATTTAAAGTGACTATTTTATCTTACCCGGACTGGTATGTAATGAAAGACAGCTATGACCTAAATGATGTATACTATAACCTCTGAAAGAGTCTTGCTAATAAAAGGATGGTAGTCTATGTCAAATCTAAAGTCCAGGAAGAAAGATTTTAAAAACCTTTATGGGGCAGTGTGAGGAAGAGAGCCCTCATTTTGGATAGCTCTGTTTCTATGAGGAAGCTAGCTCTTTATTCTGCACGATCATGAATCAGCCTTTTAATTACAGTTGACTTCCATGTGGCTTTAGAGGATGCTGATCAATCAGCATAAGCATCTGTTTATTTAGTATCTTTTTACAATTTTTATCAAAATATAATAATATCCTGCTATAGTCATGTGTATGTGTTTTTTTTTTGTTTTTTTTTTTAATTTTGGTTATCTTTAGTCATTTGGTCAAATCTAAACACACTGTGAAGTGACATTTTTGGGACCCCAGAGGTAAAGACAAGTTCTTAGACTTGTAATTTTTTTGGCATTATCTTTAA
Organism: Myotis brandtii; assembly: GCF_000412655.1. Lineage (NCBI taxonomy): Eukaryota > Metazoa > Chordata > Mammalia > Chiroptera > Vespertilionidae > Myotis > Myotis brandtii. The sequence goes on from NW_005355584.1 coordinate 6,029,972, forward strand.
AGTCAATAATTTCTATCTGATTTTTTATCTGAAATATGTTATATTTATTTGTCATGACTGATCTGTACATTTCAAGTGATAGCAATTTTCCTTGGTTGTCAAACATACGCAACTAAGTCTTGCTAACAATGAAGGCTTCCCCCTGACATGACAAGAACCTCTTTCCTGTCAATAATAGAGGCTGTAAACCCAGTGAGTTATCTGCAAACTGTCATTTGCTCTGAATAAACTGCCCAGCTGGATTTTACCTTTATTTCCTAGTATAAAATGGGAAATAAAACCTGGGGAGAGGGAGAATTTACAGATGAGGAGCAGAGCAGTTCTTGCCTCACTTAGCACCAAAGGGGAAAACTGCATTAGTAAGTAAAAGAATTTCTGAAGTTCTTCCTCATTGTAATTACATGGTCTGCAGTTCTTCATGTGGTCATATCTGTAGCTCACAAACCAAAGGGTGAGCAAAGCTTTTCTTCACTTTTTTTGTAGTTTTTGTAGCAGAGAAGAAAGGTGGAAGATTTAAAGAGCAGTAAGAATATTGACAGAGAACATGGCTATAATGAAGGAACATCTGTTGCATAGGCAGTCCCCTTACTGTAATATTTCAGAGGACATACTTTCTTACATGTAAAAGAGAATTCACAATGTGCAGAACTGTGAAATACTTGTCTTTTGTAAATACACAGTGAAAAATAACTTAAAGCGAGATGAGACCAGTTATCTTAATTAGGTTGAGACACATGAAATTGCTGACTTTGACTGCATTTTTTCTATAAAGTTTGTTATTTTATTTAGTTCAACCTAATATTTTTCAGAGATAACCTGAATCATGCTTTGTTGTATTTTGAATATTTATTGATATAGCATTCAACTCTGCTCTTTGCTGTTTTATTTAAAGTAAAATAAAACGTGAAAATTACCATTCTTCATAGACTCCTATATTATTTTGGAAGCAGTGATAGGGTGTTTAAGTGTTTTTCATCTTCAGTTTCTTCCTTGTAGAATGTAGCCACAATAGCTCACAGTATCTGTCCTCACAGATTATTCTACTAAAGAAAAGGAGACACTTCATTGCTGTTGTCTTAGTGTCTTGTCTGGTTAGCCTCCGTTTCTGTCTTGTAAGTGCTGTGGTTTGGGGTTAAAACAATGTGGTTACACTATACATATTATGTCTGCAATTTTGTCAGTGAATGACTTTAGAATAATACTAGACATTGAATCCAGTTAGCAACCTTACTTTAATTGTTCAGAAAATAGGCAAGGACACCATTAAGTAAGGAAATGGGTGGATAAACAGAAGAGGATAGAAGAATCAAGAGACACTCTAGTTAGGTAGGACTCTGTGACCAGATGGTGTGAGTGTGAGCTGGAGTAGTGAAGGTTGACTTAGATTTGCACCTTGGATGACTGGGTAGAAAGTAGTGTTCTGTTAACCAAGATAGAGAACATTGGAGAAGCAGTAAGTTACAGCCATCAGGGATTGTACTGTGGGAGGGACAGTGACACACTTAACTTTAGTTGTACTGAATTTGAAATGGCCATAGATTATTCAGATACAGATATGCAGTGGGCAGTTGGATCTGAGTTTGAGCTTGATAGAGAGATTCAGGCCTCAAATAGGCATGTCTTCTTTGTATGCATATACAAGTAACAGTATACTTAAGAATTGTCCTCATATCGTTGCTGAAACTATGGAAGTGGGTGATATGATCAGATAGAAGAATCATATGTAAAAAATGGTGAATCAATTTTCTTTTCTCTTTGAGACTCAGCCAGAAGGGGTATGAGTATGGTTGGAAAGGATTTATCCTGTCATGAATGTGTGTGTGTGTGTGTGTGTGTGTGTGTGTTGTGTGTGTGTGTGTGTGTGTGTGTAGATGTCCCAATTCTTGTGTAATGTGTGGTTCTTTAGTTAGATGTAGGATAATATGATGATAATATGAAGCTTTCATATTTATGAAATAAGAGATTCTCTGTGAGTTTTTAAATTATTAAGTCAGACAAGGAACAGTGAAGAGTTTATTTGAAATGTATAACACTCCCTTGTAGGATAGATGGTGATAAAATCCTCATAAATCGTCACTGTTTTAAAATCTGTGAGGTTCCCTAATTGGTGTTCATACAGGTATTTTTAATGGAAATAATGTCTTGTGATCTAAAATGTTGTGAAAGAAGTTTTACTAAACTACATCTGCCTTTATCTGGAACATTTTGTTTTTTTAGCTGTTTATAGTATATTTCTTAGATGTGACCTTTGCCTCTAAAAGAGTAGGTGTATTATGATTTTGTAACTGTTTCTTGCTTTTAAAACAAGTGTTTTTTCATGTTTTAACATTTTTGAAATTGTAATGCATTTAAAGTTAATTGGCATTAATTTGGTGGTGTTTTCTTATCCTTTGGAAAAGATGACATTAAATCAATTGTGTATCAAAATCTAAACTTGGAATCAGATTCCAGTAAATACTGTACATTAAATTATTAGGATGCAATATACAAGGATTTGCTGTTGTCACATGGCCCTTTGATTCATCGATTTCAGTTTGGCTTCCCAGTTATTTTATGTTGGAGGTTAGTGTTTAACCTCTGCCTGAAAACATTGGTTTTCCTGACTTTCAGGCAATAGGTCAGCACTGAGAATTTATTAATGAACTCATTATTCTTGCAGAAATCTTCTTTTTATCTGTCACCCACTTAGGGAAATGATCTCAGTTATAATCTGATTCCCTCCCCAGGGTTTTAGATAATTTTATTCATTTTTTGTACTTTCAGCCCTCACATTATGAAGTTGGCCATACTGAATGTGGGAATGAAAGTGGTGAGGGATGATGACCTCTGACCCGATCCATAGCCCAGAGTCAGCCTTTATTTGTGATAGTCCAAGATTTCTTGGACTTTATGGATCTTTGCCTCCATAATCAATACAGTGAATTTTGTAGCTCATTTGAAAGCTTTACTTGCCTATATTTATTATATTTTTTAGAATATTAAATTGAGACATTATAGAATATTTGAAAATTAAAGGAAATCCTAAATAATAATTATAGTGTAATCTTATTGTACAGTGACAAACATGGTGAATTTTTAGTTGTGTATATACATTTATTTATTAATTAAATTGTCTGTTTCTTCTACATTTATATGAAATTGACACAATTATTCTTTCCAATTCTTGAGTTTTTCAGTTTAGTTCTCTTTAACTAAAACATGGCATATTGATATATTCTTTATGGCAGACTTTTAACATTATTTTTCATTTTTTATCTGAATGATAGGTCTAAATCAAGGTCCTGCTAACTAAATCAGTCCATCATGAGAATATTGGTTTAAGTGTGGCCAGTTTTTAAGAAATATCAATGCGTGTACATTTTTCTGATTGTATTACACAACGGAAAATCAATATGGTATTTTTTTCATAGAAATATAGCAATAAGAATTGCCATAATTATTTGTAGAAGTAGGGATGCCTATCTCAGGGGATTTGTGGGCAGCATGACTTCTAATTTAAGAATGTATATTGAACTTATAGGTGTTGATTGGTTGATTGGAAAATGTTGATTTTCTTACCATAGAGTACGAAATGAATAGTAAGGATTACTTTCTTTCTTCTGTGATAATTCTAATTTTCCTTTATACCTATTCCTTTAAAAATTTAAGTATAGTTAGCGAGCAATATTGTATTAGTTTTAGGTGTACAACCTAATGATTTGACATTTACACCAAGTCTAGTAACCATTCATCACTATGCAAAGTTATCACAGTATTATTGACAATATTCCCTCACCTTTTCACCCATCTCCTCACCCACTTCCCTTCTGGCAACCATCAGTTTGATCTCCATATATATTTGTAGGTAGAATTTTGAAATAAATTAAATTGATATTTATTGGCTGCTAACATTGGAGAATTTGTCAAAAATTCACCATCTGGAGTGCTATTGAATAAATCCATAAATGTCCTGGTTTTCAGCTTTATAATAGCTGTTAGGCATTAGCAAATTAAAATGTTACTTGATGATTTTTCAATATTTAAAAAATATTAGTGTGTATGTATATGGGGAATACATTGAAATATTTTAACACTGCAAAGAGTTTCTTAGGTTAAACTTTTATCAGGCATCAGTCAATGTGTATAAATACAATTATATTCAGTAATTTTCACACAGTAATGTATAAGGGTTGGTCATTTTTAAAATATGTTGCTAAAAGTTTTAAATTATCTCCAATTCCCCCCTCTCCCCCTCGCCCCCCAACAAGTAGTCATCACTTTGATGGCTTCTATATGTTTGGTCAGTAATTATCAGAAACAGGTCGAAAGGCTTTTTGTATTCATTACATGATTATTTGAACAACCTTGCTGCCATCAAAATTACACAGGGCAGATTTAGTTTAAAATCCACTGATGTGTCAGTACTGCATCTTCTAAAATTAAGAGACATCACAAACACCTCATGAAATTTTACTTTAAAGTAGTTATTAATACAAATATTTTGATTCTGCATATTTTTATCTCTTTTCACTTTAATAGCTAAAGGAAAAAAAATTCTTCCTATGTCTTTCAATCTTTATAGAAAATGAAAAGAATTTTAATTTTATGGCAGTAATCATAAACAGTACATTAGGTTTTCTATAATAACATGTACCTTTAAAATGCTTCATTATGGGAGCATCGTATGATCTTCACATCGAAATGAGGGAGGAAGGACGTTATTAAGCATGGGAATTTCATGGCATTTTTACCTGTTGTGGGCCCCATAGTGCAAAAGTACAGTACAGTCACTTGTGCCCTAGCTGACAGACAACCTAGTGTCACTGTGCATTATCACCTCACGGAACTGGAAGTACGCCCTGAAGCCAGCCTGCGTCTTGCAGTCCTAGATGAGGTCTTCATGGGTGCTGACCATAAAAAGTTCATCAAAGTAATGAGGCGAGGAGAGAGCTTGGTGCTCATGGGCAGAGCTCAGCACCAAGGAGTGTGAACTGGCTCCAGCTGTGACAATAAAACAGCAGGTGGCCGCTGTCATTAGGGTGGCAGATGAGGCAGGGGACTAACATGCAGCCCACAGAACTCTCATTAGTTAGCCATCGCCACTGTACCATGCAAAATAGCTTCCATCTCAGTCGATTTTAGTTTGCAAAATATTACACATAGCTGTAAGAATATTCGAGCTCTGCATGCATGTCTTCTCTCTCCTCCTGTCTCTCTGGTCTGCTCTGCTCTTCCCTCCCCTCCCCTTCCTTTACTTCAGCTCACCTTCTTCACTTCCCCTCACCTTTGTACCAGGAAGCACTGCTTTAACAACTCAGGTTGAAGAGAGCCTGTATAAGTCTAGTAATCTATTTGAATTTTTAAAACAATGATCCATTTTTGCCCAAGTGCTGCACTTATTACTTAGTATTAGGGGCTGTGTACTCTGTAAATGAGAGTCCTTCCTCTTGTATTTCGTACTGAACCTGCAGTGAAAGGATGAGAAGAAATAGCAGAGATATCTGGGAAGCTCTCATGGTTTTACTGTTTAAAGTGCTCTCCTGCAAATTTCAGAGGTTTTTTTTTTTGGTAATAATTTCAGTTTTGAGGTAAAGCATAGTGTTGTTTTAATAATAACTGGGCCCGTGAATATTTTAGCATGCTGTTATGGTTGAAAGCATAATAGTCCCAAGTCTTAATATCTTATTTGGGGAGTAAAACTCCAAATAATATAAACCATTTTTTTCTCTAGTAATGTAAGGACAGGAAATTAAGTTAGTATGAGAATAAGAAACTGCAGTAACAAAGCATCTTATTGTCTATAAAAATTATAGAAGTATGAGGTTCTGTCACCTTTTTTTTTTGCAGTTTTCTAAAACAAAAACATAGTCCAGGATTTATCAAGTAAAATAAAATATTGTTAATATATAATCAGCTCTACTTATGCTTATTGAGGAAAAAATACAACAGATTTTTGAAGATTGCATTGTAGTTTTGGAGACTGTCTATTACTTTTATATTTATTAATTGGAAGAGCTTTTTAAAATTTATCTGTTAATATTACACATATTTTTTTTGAAATCTAGGAGTAATTTTTATATTTAGTATGTTTGGTGTTGACATTCCCCCAAACTGGTCATCGGGGGCCTGTTTGTGTTGTCTTCTGTGTACTTTTGATATGTCCCTGTCATTCTTTGAGTATTTTTAAATTTCTGGCATGCTAAGATATCCCCCCCTTTTTTTTTTCTCTCCCTCCCCCCCCCAAGAGTGCTAGATTCTTCTAATGGACAATTGTATTTATTAAACTAAGATCTGGGTGCTAGATGAGTTCCCTGGTTTTGGAATTTCTTTTTGGTGAACAGATTTGTTTCTCACAGATTGTTTACTATTTTCATTTTTTCTCTGTCATTATTAAAAGTAAAAATAAACACATTGAATACTATTTAAATTCCATCCCATTGTTTGTCAGGTCCCCTATAATTTGTCCACGACACACCTTTCTAGTCTCACTGTGCCCACATTGATTCTGTAGCCTAGACACAGAATCAAGGGGTTTGCCTTTTCTCATAATTTCCTCTGTCATAAATCTCTCCTCATGGAAAAATCTGTTTTTTCTTAAATTTTATTCCTTCACTTCAAAGGAGGAGTAAAACTTATTTACTTTATCATTTTATAATATTTTTGACCTACCCAAATACAGGACACACATGGTATCCTAATTAATTGTACCTCTCCATTTATAGACATGTAGTGTGCGAACTTTAGAATGAGTACCTAAGTAAGTGGTATAAATGTTCTTTTAAAAATATTTTTTAAACAAACAAAAAAAACTTTTTTAAATATGTTTTTATTGATTTGAGGGAGAGAAGAAGGGAGAGAAATAAAGAGATAGAAACATCAATTGGCTGCTTCCTGCATGTCCCCCAGTTGGGATCGAGCTTGCAACCCAGGCATGTGCCCTGACCAGGAATCGAACCAGCAACCTCTTGGTTCATGGGTCAGCGCTCAACCACTGAGCCACACTGGTCGAGTTGTAAATGTTCTTTTTGAGCAGAGTTCTGTACTATTCAGTCTCGTCCCTCTACATAATCTGCCTTCTGTCTGTACAGATTTGCTTGTTCTGTACATTTCATATGGTGCATATGTAATATGTGGCCTTTGGTGGCTGGCTTCCTTCTTGTGGTGTGTTTTCATGATTCATCTGTGTTATGTATCAGTAGTTCCTTCCTTCATATAGTTGAAGAATACTGTATTGTCTGAGTACAGCACATTTTCTTTATGCATATTTCATGGGCATCTGGATTATTTCCATGTGGGGACAATTATGCGTAATGCTGCTATGACAGTTGTACACAATTTTTTGTGGACATGATGTTTTTAGTGCTCTTGAATATATATCCAGGAGTAGAATTGCTGGGTCATGTATTCACTGTATATGTATTCTGTTTCAATTCATGAACATGGGATGTCTTTTTATTTAAGATTTTAGTTTATTTTTTGATGTTCTTTAGGTTTCATTGTATGTCTTGAACTTTTTTGTTGAAATTATTCCTAAGCATTTACAATGTTTTCATAATTTTATTTTTGATTCTTTATTGTTAGTGCACAGAAATACCATTTATTTTGTTGCATATTGATTTTTTATCCTGGAACATTGCTGGACTTTTTATTGGTTCTGGTAATTTTTGTGTGTGGATTCTTCAGGATATTCTATGTACAAGATCATGTCATCTGTTTACAGAATTATTTAAACTTCTTTCTTCCCAATCTGGATTACTTTTTGTCTCTTTTTCCTTCCCAACTTCCCAATCTTTGTACAATGTTGAATAGAAGTGTTAAGAGCATAAATCATTGCCTCATTCTGATCTTAGAGTGATGGCATTCATTTTTTCATCATTAGGTAGAATATTAGCTGTGATTTTTTTTTTTTGTAGGTGGCCTTTAGTTGGTTCCTTTCAATACAAAATTTGCCAAGTGTCTTTCTTTTTCATGAAGGAATGTTGAATATTGTTAAATGTTTTTTCTGCATCTGAGATGAGCATGTGGTTTTGTCTATTAATAGGATTGATTATATTCATTGATTTTTTTAATGTTAAAGTTGCATTCGTAGAATAAATTCCACTTGGTAAACATATTTAAACCTTCTCACATGTTACTGGTTTCAGGTTTTTGTTTATTTTTGTATTTTGTTGACAAGTAAGGCACTTATGTTCATAAGGATAATGTCTTCATCTTGTTTTTGTATCAAAGTAATACAGCTCTAATAGATTTAATTGGGAAATGTTTACTCCTTTTCTGATTTTTGGAGGAATTGTTAGGGATTGGTTTTAATTTTCAATAGAATTCACCAGTAAAGCCATTTGAACCTAGGCTTTTTTTTTTTTTAAATCCTCACCCAAGGATATGTTCTTTTATTTTATTGATTTCTAGAGAGACAGGAAGAGAGAGAGAGAGAGAGAGAGAGAGAGAGAGAGATTGAGTTTCTTCCATACATGCTCTGACTGGGGATCAAACTCGCAACCTTTTGGTGTACAGGACGACGCTCGAACCAACATAGCAACTTGGCCAGAGCCAGGGCTTTTGGAGTTTGACATTTTTTGCTAAGTAGTTTAGTTTCTTTACTTGTATGGGTCTATTCAAATTATTTCATTTCAGTCAGTGCCACTTAATTTGTTTTTTCTAGGAATTTGTTTCATCTAGTTTATCTCATTTATTTGGACGCAATTGTTCGTAGTATTTTAATCCCTTTTATTTCTGTCACCTCAGAAATAATTTCCCCTATTTTATTGTAATTTAATAATTGTAATCTTTTTTTTTTTCTTAATTGTTCTAGCTAACAGTTTCTTTTGATGATCTCTTCAAAGAGCCAACTTTTGATTTTGGCTATTTTTCCTTTTTTTTTTTTAAGTTATAGATATCTTATGTACAATTGGGGGAAAGTGTCTGGTTTATGCACACAAACTAGCAGTTGCGTTCTGTTATTCTAGAACTCTAACGTTTCACAAGTCAAAAAACCATAAAGGCAATGAAGAAGTAATCAGCATGGTTCTTTGTCCTATAGTATTTATATGATGTCTGAAATACTAATGTTTTCTAATTGAATTTTTCAAGGATATGCCTTGTGAAATTCGCTTCATTTTAAATGTTATCTTTAATCTAACTTAAAGGATTTATTGAAATAATATTTGCATACAGAAATCTGTACACATTTAAAATGTACAATTTAGTGAATTTTGAAACATATATACGTGTGTGTGTGTGTGTATTTGTTTCCGTGAAATTAATACCCCAAAGAGGATAACATCTATTACTGCCACAAGTTCCATGTTTTCCTTTGTAATACTTAATTCCTGCCCTTTCCTCGCATCTCATAGCAACTTAGCTTGCATTTCCTGGAATTCTCTTTTTGACCATTTGATATATCTATGGTAGGTGTTTTAATGTCCTTGTCTGATAATTTTAACATCTTGTCTGTTCTGGTTGGTTTTAGGTGATTAATTATTCTCCTTTTTGTGGGTCATATTTTCTTCCTTCTAGGCCTGACTGGTAATTTTTCATTTTATTTTATACATTGTGAATTTTACTTTGTTGCTAGTGTTTATTTTGTATTTCAATAAATATTCTTGAGCTTTGTTTTGGGATGCAGTTAATTTACTTGAAAATAGTTTGACATTTTGTGCTTCACTTTTGAGCAGATTCTGACCAGTACTCAGTCTGTGGCTAATTATTCTCTACTACTGAGGCTGAGCTTCCTGGGAGACTCTGGAGCCCTTGGGTTCTCCAGGCTGGCCCTGTGAATGCACTGCTGAGCGCCATGCTGTCTCTTCTGTGTATGTTCACTCCACCACTGTGTGGTTTCTTCCCCCACAAACCTCCATCAGTAATTAGCTGAATACCCCATGCACTCTCTCTGCAGACCTTGAATTCTCTCTCTGCGTGTGTAGTTCTCTCCTCTCTGTGACTCTGTCCTGTGATGTCCAGCTGCCTGGGCTTCGTGCAGTCTCATTTTTCAAAAAAAATTATTTATTTATTTCACACACACACACACACACACACACACACACACACACACACACACTGATTTGCTGTTCACTTACTTATGCATTCCTTAGTTGTGTCTTGTATGTGCCTTGAGCAGGGATCAAACTCACAACCTTGGCATATCAGAACAATGCTCCAACCAACTGAGCCACCCAGCCAGGGCCCATGCAGCCTCAACTCAGGGAGTCTGCTCATCCCTACCTCATTCCACTGTCTGACAACATTCTTTCTGAAATCACTTTCTTTGCCTTATGTGTACGTCTTAAAAATTATTTCATATGTGGTGTTGATTTTTTGTTGTTTCCGGTGGAAATGCGTAAGTCTCTGTCACTCCATCTTGTAATTCTGAATCAATAAGGCATTTATGCCCACTGTGATATATCCGTGTTTGTGTTTATGTGTGATGTGAACAAAGTTAAGGAATTTATTACAGGGATTTGGTGTTATACAACTGCAAGCTTTTCAACCAGTCTCTGTAAGATGTTGCATTTGATGTTGGAATTGAAATTCATAAGGCAGGCAGCAGAGAAGGGAGGAAGTGGGGACATGGGGAGAACCAGGGGGAGATGGAGCTTACAGCATGAGCTGGAGCCCCTGAGGACAGAGAGACTCCCTGAATGTTGTGTCCAACGTTGATGGGGGCATTTCTTCAGCAGCTGCTTGGTCTCTTCCTCAGTTACTTAAATTTAATCAATTGGTCTAGAGTCAGAGAAGTTGGTGGAGGCCCCAGTTTGTAGAGAGTAGTGTTTGTTGTTGTCACATGACAATTAGGTGGTCCAGGTGATAAATGATAATGCGTATGAACCATTGCCCCACTTCTCTGCCCTCGGATGTTCCACCAGAATTACTCACGTGGCTTTCCCTAGCTGGATCCATGCGTACTGGGAACAGAATTCTGGGGAACATAGTTTGGAGTCATATTATAGACTCCGTACCCCTTGCCCTCTTTGCACCTGTACATGTTGTTTTAATCTGCGTTTAATCTCTAATAACAACCGAAAAGATATTCTGCTTCTGCTTAACTCGATGCACCACCCAATAGATAACGAGCAACATGCTGTCCCATTCCCCAGAGAGACAGTTGTACGAGCCACTTTTTGGCTGAGGGGCGAAAGGGTTATTTAGTCTAATCCATATCCACTCTTTGCCAGCAAAAACTTAATGAGTTATAAAGGTAACATTGTTAACACATCTTATTTTAAATGATGAGGGGATTAAAAAGGAAAGAAATAATCCTGACTTTATTATTATTTTAAGATTCCTGAGTATTTTTATTTCAGTTAGTTTACTTAGTTTATTTTATTATAAATTGTTATAGGAAAGGAATTCAGCCAGAACTCTTATTAATTGACACTTCTGCCTTTTCCACTGCGGCTGTAATTGATGATGATGGCTATGTCCCCGAAGCACTGCATGGTTTTGATATGCCTGCTGAATCATTAAATAAAGATTAAATTCTGTTCTATAAAATTTTATTATTAAATGCATTCTGTTGTGTTCTAATTTTTTACATAATTATCATCTAAGTTAAGATCCTTATCTTAACTCTGTGTAAACCTTGATACAAGATACAAATTGTCCCTTATCTGCACATATCTCATAATGGTACCTGTGTGCCAAATGAGTTCTAAAGGAGATGGTAGCGTTTTGAAATCTCCATTTTTAGCTTTTATTTGTAAATAGCTCAGTAAATGTTAAACATAATGATTGTGCATGGCCAGTTTCAACTCCTTTTCACATAAATTGCAACTTGAATATTCTTGTTTACCAAATAATATTTTTAAAGTTATAAATTCTTGTCTTCTCTCACTGAAATTGCTATTAAATCCAAAGTGCCTTTACTAGGTTTTGGAAATACTGCT
>NW_005355584.1:6041845-6069695 GCF_000412655.1 Myotis brandtii
CCAAAGAACATTTCTCACTGAATATTAGATCCTGCTTGCAGCTGAACCAACCATCTACTAGTTCCTGTGGCTCAGCCACCTCCAGTTCCTTCTCAGACAGGGCTGGTCACTCCCCACTGACAGCCCTGATTTTCACTATTGTGTTGTCCATTTACTTAAAATATCACAGACGAAATTTGAAGACAAATTACATGTAAAAGTAGAAATCCCTTTTTTGGTGGATTTATTGATTGGAGTTTTATTTCTTGACATAAACACCCTTGTGTATTTTAGCTCCTGCACATTTAATCAATAAAGACAATACCAGGATTATATGCTTGGATAGGTAGAGACTCTTAATTTTTTAATAGCAATCATTTATGGAGACTTACAGCATTTCATGCAATATTAGGTACTTTACTAGAAGCTTCTATATATACTATATATAGATATGTTTTTCTTTAACCACAAATCTCGGTTTTCACTTTACCTCAATTCCACATTACCTTGGTTTTCTTATTTGGAAATTAAGGCTGGTAGTACCATATAACCGATAATTCCCAGTAAACATTTCTCACCCTCTCACCAGGATGGTAAATTTCAGAGGTATTGAATTTTTCCTCCTTGCCTAGCCCAGTGAGGAAGTTTTCTTTTTGCTCAAGAATGAGAGTGGGACTCAGAGTCCTGTGAGCCAACACAGGGTTTGGGCTGGGGCTGTGGCCTCTTCCTCCTGCTTTGGGGCGGGATCCGAATCTTCAGCATCCCTGTACAATCAGTTGTCAGTTCCTGAGCCACACTTCCTGGCATGTCATCTTCACAACCACCCCAGGTGGGTACGGTGTTCTCATCCAGTCATCAAGGCCAGACCCAGACCAGGATCACTATGTTCCGGCTGTGCTTCGCGCCTTTTCCCTGGGGGCTGTGTGTATTTCATTTCTGTGGACCATATCATCACTTTCCATTCCCAGGATGAGAGCTAACAATAACAGAAGGTCCCACCATGTTGTGCCACCTTCAGAATAGTTGAGGTAGCTCTAGGTAAAGGATTCTGTATTGAGCTCTGTGGCTTGTGAGCATTGTCTTCCCTCCCTCCCCTCCCTCCCTCCCTCCCTTCCAACAGGATAATTTTCCTGAACATGTCTGACAACACCATCTGTTTCTGATCCCTCTTCTAGATCTCATATCATTGGTTATAGCCATTCTCATTCAATAATTTTTTTTTAAATCACTAGTATAGTTGTTTACTAAGTTCATTTGTTTTTTCCTCACGATTTAGGTATCAGCAATTTCATTTTTGTCTTACGTGTGATTGTTATTAATTGAACCAGGGTTTCATCACTGTTACCAGAAAAGCATAGCTCAGACCCCGGTTTTTTACTCTCAATTTTAGCATTCCTTTAGTATATGGCTACTTGTGTTGTTTCTCAAGGTTGGAAATAAAATACACTTACTCCCATCATTGATTTCCTTACTTATTTTGGCAAATGACTTTATAATTAAGAAAGGAAGGAAGGAAGGAAGGAAGGAAGGAAGGAAGGAAGGAAGGAAGGAAGGAAGGAAGGAAGGAAGGAATACAGCAGACACCTGAAATAAGACCAAATATCTGAATTAGAGTTGATAAGACAGAGACAAGCAGAGTGACTAAGTAGTCAGGTGCAGCCTGGGTTCCAGTACTGCCTGGTGCCACTGGCAGTTTGGGGACTTACTCGTCTGTTGTCGAGTGCTTTGTGACGGTGAATAAGCTGGTGTATAAAAGCACTGAGAACAGAGCTTGGCAATCTCTCTACCTACAAACAACACAACACAACTCAATACAAAACATACCCTAATGTGTGACTGCTTTCATTATTAAGAATGTGGTTAAGATCTGGATATCTACACTGTAATATTAAGGTCTTTGGGGTATAATATTTATAGTTCTGACAGTGCTAATAGTTACATTTTTATAGGGCTCCTTATTAAGTGACAGTAGGATTAATTCTTGAAATAAAGGAGTACTAACTTGGTGAATGTCTCCCCTTCCTCTTCTGTATAGTGTAGGGAATTTTGTTTGTGTTACTACCTTGAGGTTCCTTATAGGAATATTTCTGATGCTTGCTGCAGCTCACATTTTATAATATCTAGAAGCTCACTGCTGGTTTTTGGACATAGCATGCTTACTCTCAGGAAAGGTGTTTGTTTCTTCCTGAGGAGTTTTCAATAAATGTAATAGCATTTATTTTTGTGGAAAAGCAGAAACATTCAGGAAAATAATTATAATTTTAAAGCATTAAAGGATTACTGATAACGTTAACTGTGGGGATGTTGTTAATTTGTTATTGAAGGAAGCTGCTTTATGTAAAATGACAAGGGTACTTTTTAGATGTGGAAGTTGTGTGTTCTGTGTGATGATTACAACCAAAGGGGCAATAGCATTCCAAAAATTGTGTCCTGAGACATTTGAGAAACAGTGAAAGACAATGCAGTTTGCCTTTGAACCACAGGGATTTGAACTGCACCGATGCACTTATATGTGTGTCCACTTATATGGGGGTCCACTTATATGTGGATTAAAAAAATACAGTCAATTTATTATCTCTTAAGATTTTCTTAATAGTATTTTCTTTTCTCCTGCTTATTATATTTAAGAATGCAGTATATAATACATATAAAATACAAACTATATATTAATCAGCTATTAATGTTATCAATAAGGCTTTGATCAACAGGAGGCTATTAGTGGTTGAGATTTGGAGGAGTCAAACATGCATGGAAGGTCGACGTCCCTAACCCCTGTGTTGTTCAAGGGTCAACTGTACTTGGTTTTCCCTAGCAATGATTTGGTAAAAGAGTTTGAGAAATGTAATTTTCAGGTGTTAACACTTGTATATAATACTAGTAACCCGGCGAATGAATCTGTGCGCCAGTAGCTTGCTGCCGCCCTCCTGTAGCTCTCTGCCGCCCACTTGTAGCTCGCTGCCCCACCCTCCTGCTGTTCCAGTTGTGACGCTGTAGGTTGTCACGGTGACGCGTAACAACTATTTGCATATTACATCTTTATTATATAGGATATTTCATTTTATTATGTAAATGAAGGTTTAGATTTAGATTTTGTTTTATATTGTATAGCATATGTTACATTTTAACAGCAATCGTAGTGTGATCTTGATTTCTGACACTTGGAGGATAAAATATTTTATCTTGATTTTTTAAATAATAAAACCAATGCAGTCTCACTCAATTGGCTATTGTTTTAATAATGATCAGCATTTTTATGTTTATTTCTAAGCATAATTATTCTTGTTAACTGATTGCATGCTGTTTACTTTTGTTTGACCTTTTCCACAGAGCATTAAATTTTAGTTTGTATTGTCATCATGTGGAAATATTTTCTTTTAAATTTAAGAGCATTTTTTTCTAATCTCAGTGAATTAAAAAAATCTCTTCTATATCAACTACTTGGTTTTTCACTCATTAGTTTGGAAAGATTCATTTTCATGTAGAACACTGCTTACTGTAATGATCTTATTTGTGAAACCTTTTATTTCTGTGCTAGGGGCCTGGTGCATGAAATTCATGTGTGTGGGGGGGAAGGCCCTCAGCCCGGCCTGCACCCTCTCCAATCTGGGACCCCTCGGGCATGTCTGACTGCCGGTTTAGGCTTGATCCCTAAACCGGCAGTCAGACATCTCTCTCGAAATCTGGGACTGCTGGCTCCTAACCACTCACTTACCTGCCTGCCTGATCACCCCTAACTGCCCCTGCCTGCTGGCCTGATTGCCCCTACCTTGCCCCCCTGCCGGGCCTGATCGCCTCTAACTGCCTCTGCCTCGGCCCCCGGCCTAAGCCGCAGTCTGGCCTCCCTCTGCGGGAGGTGACCTGGTGGTCGGGGAAGGCGCTGCCCCCATTACCCCGCTGCTGCTGCCACTGCTGCCCTGAGCCTGAGCCCTTCGCAGCTGCGCGTTGGCCCTCACAGCTGCTGTGGCTTTGTCTGGAAGGACGTCCGGAAGGTTGTCCGGAAGATGTCTGCCCTAATTAGCATATTACCCTTTTATTAGTATAGATTATTACCTTTTTTGTTTTTCTTATTTTCCATGAGGATGTAATACTTCATTAGTCAGCAGGTGTGGGGTGGGGGAAAGAATTCTGTATAAAGGTCACCAGGCATGAATACGACTTTTGCATTTTCAGCTCCTTGGCCACATTTTCTTGAAAAAGTCAAAAGGCACTTATCTTCCTGGAGCCCCAGTTCCCTTTTTTCTGAAGTTGAGCTGATAATGCCTCAAAGCATGTCACACTCAAAGGCTAATATGGGCCAAGTAAACAAGGTTTAAATTTATGTGGGCTGAAAAAAACCAAAAGCTTCAATTTTCATAGAAATGTAGGTTTATTTCTATAGAGACATGCTGAATATAAAGGGCTAAATAAATGAGTAATCGTTAATTAGTATTTGTTGTTGGCTGAATGTGGCCCATGGGCCGCAAGTTTGACATGCTTAGACAGCTCACTCCTTCAGTTGTGAGGAGCCAGTCAAGGCGCCTGTGCTGTGTAAAATGCAAAGCATCATGGTATTTTTTCCTTTTTAATTTTTACTTATTGTAGATAAAGAATATACATAATTGAAAACTCAATTTTATGTCAGCGTAAATTTGACATTATTTGCTTCTGTTTTTGTATGCTTATATGTCAGAATACAGTAAAGCACATGCATACATACATATATATATGGGATTACATTGTGTGTAATGTTTTGGTGCTTTTAAAATCTACATGTCATGAGAAATGTTTTGCTCTTTTTCTTGATGCATAATATTCCAAGATAATCATGCCACTCCTTAGGTTGTCCTCACTTTTTGTTGAAATGTAGCCTTTTTCCTTTTATTTCAGATTCTTTCTTGAGGGTATATTTCAGAAATTGGAATACCTGTTCAGAATGACTATAGAAGACTAACCTTGACTTGCTTTGGACTTGGTGCTTTATTCAGTTCAGAAAGGAACCTAGGTGATCTTTGTGGGCTGAGGTGCAGTGTGAACCTGTTTGTAGACTAATGGTGTGATGGTGGTGTATGGGATGAATTGTTAGGGTGAGCACCTTGCAGCTATAGCTCTGATGAAATTGTCTAGTCTAAGTGTCATTATGTAGAAAGAGAAGTAAAATTTTCATAGGGAAACTAGAGGCTGGGTGCATGAAATTCATGGACTCGGGGCGGGGGCGGTCCCCTCAGCCCAGCCTGCGCCCTCTCACAGTCTGGGAGCCCTTGGGGGATGTCCGATTGACGGCTTAGGCCCACTCCCCACGGACATCCTTAGTGCTGCCATAGAGGTGGGAGAGGCTTCCGCTGCTGCACTTGCCAGCCGTGAGCCCGGCTTCTGGCTGAGCAGCACTCCCCATGTGGGAGCACACTGACCACCAGGGGGCAGCTCCTGCATTGAGCATCTGCCCCCTGGTGGTTAGTACGCGTCATAGTGACAGGTTGTTCCACCGTTTGGTCGATTTGCATATTAGCCCTTTATTATATAGGATTAGTGAAGTCTATGAATGACTTATGACTTTGAGAATATGATAATTAAATTAGGAAAGTGGTTGGGGTGATAGAATTAGTGAAGTCTGGAGGAGACCATTAGTGAGGGAAGATCATGACTGTTAGATGTTTTTTAAGGTGTCGTCATTTCAGACAAGAAGTGCCCTCGGAAGGCCATGAATAGAGAGCCATCTACCACGAGGCTATGTGTTGAAGCCCATGAAATTAGTTATGCTTTTGAAATATAACTGCATGTGAATAAAAGTTTCACTCTGAGAGGGTGGGAGCAGGAACAAGAATTGGTGATAGTGAGAAGCAGGAAATAATCAGAAGTGGTTTAGAAGAACTAGCACTCGAAGTAGGTTATTGGAAGGTGAAGGAAGCAGTAGTGAGCAGTCCATTCAGACCTTCCATAGATAACGTGTGATTTATTAACAGATGTTTATTTATATGACACTTGAAAATATATCACAAACTATTTTAGGATAATGAAAAGATGCAATCAATTGTCTTAATAAACACTCATGAACCAAATTACAGTATTTGGTACATGGCAGTCGAGTTCCTCTGTGTATATTTCCTCTTCTGCTCACCATATAGTGATTACTTTGTTTGTTGATTTATTTACTTCCTAGTTTTGTGCATTGAAAGGGCTTGGACTCAGTGATACCCAGAAGCAGTCATCATTGGCGCCTAGATCTTACTCTTTATTTAGGAAGCGAGACTGATTCCAGATCTACAGCACAGAGAAGACACAGGGATCTTGGAACACCTTGTGCTGGGAAACAGGGAAATACCTGGACATTAAAAGGAGAGATGTCAACAGGACATAGTAGCCAGCCTTAAAGGGTCTCCACTGGCCTATTTGGGGGTAGTTTGAGAATTAAAAACCATAATTATGGTAATTTATTATAAAACATGGAATAGAAATGAAAATTCAAGAGTCCATTGAAAATGCTCTTGAAGGAGAGTGAGGGTGAGAGAGTATCTTATGACAGATGGGAAAATGATGAAGTTGTTTATAGAAGAAAGCCAGCTAATAAAGGTAGGAGGAATGAGAGAATTAGAACACTCCCATTTTGCAGTCCTCATGATAATCATCAAGGTGGTCACCATTAGTTAATGAGCACTAAAACCATGGGGAGATGGTCGTTAGAGAACAGGGTGTTGACACAATGCCAGCTTCGAGCAACTACCTGCATTTCTTGCTCATGGTCCATTTCATCTTCAAAGCCAGTAGCAGAGCATCTCTGACCTGCTTTCATAGTCAGCTCTTTCTCTGACTCCTTTCTCCCGTCTTCCTCTAACACATTTAAGAACATTTCGAGTACACCAATCCACCCAGATAATACTGGGAAATTTTTCTACTTTAATGTCAGTGGGTTTGCCACCATCATTCCCCCCCTACCATGGAACCCAGCAGGTTTCAGAGATTAGGGTGTGGACATCTTTCAGGAGCCACTGCTCTGAAAGTGATGTGAAATCACTTACTGCAGTATGAAAATCTATAACTCATCCATCTTTTATAACTATACCATTACATATAAAACTACAGTATAAGAATAATCTATTCATTACGGTCATTTTCAGAATGGTAATATCTTATTAATCATAAAAAAGACATTACACAATATGGCAAAATTTTCTATATATTTTTAATGGCAAGTGACATTTGCTCTAAAAGCCAGATCACATTATTGATAATAGGTTTTTGTATATCTAGAACTTACATGGGAAGGGGATTGTTATTCTTCATTATTTAATATTCTGCTTATACTTTCTGTTTCAGCCTTGTGGACTTTGGCAGATGAATAGACTGCTGTTAATAAATAAACACTAAGTTGTTTAGCTTGTGCTCACAGAAATTCAATGGCTTTGATCAACTAGGATTGTTGATTTTAGAGGAGGGGGCCACTTTTCAAGTTCTAGATTTTGGGTTCCTACTCAGATTCACAGATGGCAGGCAACTACTCTTCCTGCTAACATTGTACCCAATTCTGAAGGCACTGGCCAGTGGGAATAAGGACATGGGAGGTAGTGATTATTTCTTGAACCTCTGAGCCTGGGGTGGTTAATAGCTAAAAGTGGCAGAGATTTATAGTGCTCAGAATGTGTCAGGTACCATTCTGTGCACTGTGCAAACATTAATCTTATAGCCCTCATAACAGCCCCATTAGGTAGGAACAGTTACTACCACCCCATTTTATGTAAGAGGAAACCAAGGCACCTGGTTGAATGACAGGTGTGAGTTTACAGAGCATGTTCCTGGTGGGACCAGGATGGAAGCCCAGGCAGTTTCTGTCCAGAATCCTGCTCCTGCCACATTGGTGCTCTCATGTATTCATCTTGCATCACAGGGATGAAGGTAGGAACCACTGGGTGGTGTTTTCTGTGGAGCACCTGGGTTCTGCACCCATGGGAGCACCCAGGCCTTTTGAAGAGACCAGAAAGGAAGGAAGGGATTGAAACGGGGTGGAAGGTCCAAAGGCCGATCTGGGAGACTCGGCCACAGTGGGCTCTGTCTTGACTTTGGGAGCAGAATTCTTGGTGATGTGGTTTTCTGGGCAGATTTGCTTTTTTTGTGGGACTCTAGGATTTAGAAGGAGTTTAAACGCTTTGAAAATAATATTTCTTTTAAAGATATGTTAAAATTCAGAGTTCAGAAGTTTCACTTGATTAGGCCATTCTTTCTCCCAGTTAGGTAGAATTATTATTTTTAATTTAGAGATTTATCAAAGTTAAAACTATAAAAGGCAGCTGTGGGTTTGTGGCCATATGAATGTGATTGTTTCTTATTCTTTAAAAAAAAATATATATATGTATATATACATACATACATAATTTTATTGATTTCAGAAAGGAAGGGAGAGGGAGGGAGAGATAGAAACATAAGTGAAGAAAGAGAATCATTGATCTGCTGCTTTCTGCATGCCCCCCACTGGGGATCAAGCCTGCAACCTGGGCATGTGTCCTGACCAGGAATCGAACTGTGTCTTCCTGGTTCATAGGTCGATGTTCAACCACTGAGCCACACTGGCTAGGCAATTGTTTCTTACTCTTTGCTTATTGCTATTACTTGATCTTGGGGACCTTTATTATTCTTTCTTGCCTCCTCATCTTGGGGATCAATGTAAACAAAAATAGATATCTAATATAAATGTGTCAGAGTACTTGTTCACATCGCAGGTTAGTGCTCTTCATATAGGTGGGTGGTGGTGTTTGAGGTGATGGCTTTGTCACATTGCTTCTTGATTTTCTAGTTTGTCTTGCACACATCACCTGCAATTTCATTGGTGCTGATCTGTGTATCACGTAAGGTGCTGCCTGAACTGGCCTAAGGCACATAGGCTTTTGGAGTTGAAATCCTGAAACTGTTCTTTTGCTAGATGTTACCACATTATGGCATGATTATAAATAGCAGTGCTAATATTAGCTATGGTTTATTAAGGTGACTTCACCTGTCCCTCATGCAACATTGTGTTTGCCTTATTTTGTTTCATCCTCACAAAACTCTTAGGAAGCGTTGCTTCCCTCACACTTGAATTGAGAAAATTGCCACTCAGAATGTCCTCAGTGTTCTCAGTTATAGGAGTCACAGAAGGCAGAGCCGTGGGAGGACATCGCCTTTGCACTGGCTCCCCCACACTTGCTATCTGCATGTGTCTGTGAACTGCTCCTCAGGGATGAGGGCTGCTCCAGTCAGCCCAGTGTGGCAGCCTTTCCAAGTTAGCTGGGGGGACAGGTGGCCACGAGTGGGGTTGAGGTGACTGTTTTATGTGATCCTCAGGTCGCCTCTGCCAGCTAATCTTGCTGCTTGTTGGTTTGTGTGTTTGTTTCCCGTTTCTTCAGCAGTGACTGAGGACTGTCGGTTATATTATTGTTTAGTTCACCCTGTGTTCTGATAGGTAGCTTGGGACCTATGTGGCTGTGGTGTGGAGGGGACCAATGGGAGAACTATGTAGTTACTCAGCCGAGGAAATGAATGTGCTGATATCATTATAGTCTTACATCATAGTCTTAAGCTTACCTGTTTTTAGACATTTTTTTAAACCTATGTGTTCCTGTCCTTAGATTTTTTTCAAGTAGTAGTTGGATATTATATCCTATAGGCCTATCTTTAAGGAGCATCTGACCTTTTTAGAGAGAAGAGGAAACAAATAGAAAGGTAGCAGAAATTTACGACTCATCCTGTTACTGCTCCCTCTCTTTCCTCTGATGCTAGACACACAGCCTGTGCAAACCTGATTTTGGTCCCCGAGTTAAACCTTGACATGGACAGAGTAGGGTTTAGGGACTTCCCGAATGTCGTGGCTTTGGGTGTCCATTGCCTTCACATCTCTCTAATTGCATTCACAATGAATTTTATTGTGCATTTTATTTACCTTAATAGGTCAGTCAGATAATCTTACTTGATTCTCAAGTGGAAATAATTCCACAGCGATAAAACCTAAGCAACTGAAGGATGAGGTTTATATTATACTAGAGGCCCAGTGCACGAATTCATGCACAGGTGGGGTCCCTTGGTGTGCCCTGCGGAGATTGGGCCCCAACTCGCAGCCCCAGCTGTGCCCCAGCCTTGCAGACCCGCAGTCCTGCCTGGCATCCCTCCTTGGCCTGGCACCGCCCCCTCACCTGCTCCACCATCCCATCTGTGGGGTGATTGATCATGGCTGGACCCCCTGCTGCTGCTGGTTTCCATCTGCATGGCAATCGATCGGAGCAATCGAGCCCCCACTCGCACTCGCCTTGGCCTGGTGCCACCTGCCCCACCATTCTGCCAAGGTCCCACTCTCGTTGGGGCCCATTGGGGCTGGCAGCACCTCCACTGCTGCCCGCTGCCAGGGCCATGTTGCTGATGCCTGCCATGTTCCGTGCCACCGCTGGTGGTCAGTGCACATCATAGCGAGAGGTCAAACTCCTGGTCAAACGACTGCCTGAGGGGACAATTTGCATATGAGGCTTTTATTATATAGGATTGATGTGCAGGAAAATTTATTTTAAAATTAGGAGATGAAACATGAAAGTTTTGTGTTGGAAGTAGAAGTCTTAGCTGGGATGTAAATGTTATTACTGTGCTGCTCTTTGACACCAAGAACAGTTCTAAGTGATGTTATTTAAGGCAATTATATATACTTGGAAATCAATTATATTTAAGAAATACTGTTTCTTATTACTTCAAGGTGTTTCTTCAGGTTGTCAGGCACTTGCCAGATGGATAGCTTCAGAGAATACAAGACTGTTGATTTGGCCTCCTGTTTGACATCCAAGAGAGGCTTCCTTATCGAATGTGTCCCAGACTGGCGTTCTCCTTCAGAGCAGCTTGGTATTTCTAGGCCAAAACTTTGAATGATTTTCTTTGCCTCCCTATCCAATCCATGTGGAATTTGGTTGGCTCTAATCACAAGTATATATCTGGAATTTGACCCAATCTCTTCACTGCTAGCCCTTGGTCCAAGCCACTATCATCTTTGCCTGGATTATTGCAGGAGACAGTTAATTCGCCCCTCTTTTCTCTCTCCCTCTGTTCTCCTTTCTTTCTTCTCCTCTCCCTTCCCTCTAATTTAGGAATCTATTAAAATGTGAGTCCGACACGTCTCTTCTCTGTTCTGATGCCTGCGAGGCTTTTCTTCTCTCGCTGGGTACAAGCCCAGGCTATCATGGCCTGTGAGCTGACGCCCTCACCGAGCCTGCTGCTCCTGTTCCGCCCTGCATTGCACCCTCTGAGAATGGTCTCTGGGTGCCCTTCTATGGGTTGCGGCTCCCTGCTCCTTGCCATGCCCAGCCTCTCACCCCCTTACTCACAAATCACATTCCTGAGCCACCAACATGTACAATTTGATCCCCTCCTGTTCAGATCCCCTCCTTCTCTAGTTTTTCTCCTTCCACTTATCACTATTTAAGAGGCTCTCTGTTTTCCCTTTGTTCTGTTTCCCTCACTGGGCTTTCCATTTTCCAGTGGTTCTCAACCTTGGCTGCACATTAGAATCACCTGGGAATCTTTTTAAAATCCTGATTTCTGGGCCTCATCCTCCGGAAATTCTGTTTCTTTGTTATGGGGTGGGGCCACAAACCCCATAACAAAGAAACAGAATTTCCGGAGGATGAGGCCCAGAAAGAAACAGAATTTCTGGAGGATGAGGCCCAGAAATCAGGATTTTAAAAAGATTCCCAGGTGATTCTAATGTGTAGCCAAGGTTGAGAACCACTGCCGTTTTCTGAGGCTGGGACTTTGGATTGTTTGTTACTGATGCCCTGCAGCTGCTGAGAATGCTTCTAGAATCGTGCAGGTGCTACTGCGGACATGAACAATCACATGCACTCGGCTGCGGGTGGGCCCAGGGTGTGGCAGCATTAGAGACGCTCCATCTGGTTGAGAAGCTATAGGCCGTGGAAGGACAGCTCCACAAAGGCCCCACTTGGTCTGATTTCCATCCCACCCCCTGAAGCTGCCCACATCTTAAGTGCTCAGTGTGCGTGATACAGGAGGGCGTGGGTGAAGGCAGGAGCAGAGCTTTGCTGATTTGGGATTATTTTTGTCTTACTTTTCATGGTATCTAGATTATAAATTTTCCAAAACAGTGAGTATGTTAAAAATGTTAAATCTGTGAGGATGGTAGTGAAGGGTAGGCCACAATCAGTCATGACGTGTTGGTGGTGTTATGTCCATAGAGGTTGGTGAGTTTAATTAGCATTCTATGATTGCTAATCCTAAATCATGCCTGGTTTAGAATTTTTAACAGAGGATATTGAGAATTTTACATTACTCATGCTTTCCGTGGACCAAATTTAAAGAATTTTTACTTTAAATCAGATTTTGGGTGAATAAATATTTTGCATTTGACTATAACTACAGTGCGTTTTAGAATTATAAAATTTCCCCCTTAATATCTATAACACTTATTTAGTGTTATAGCTATTCAGTGGGATCATGTAAGCATTTTCCATTAGGTGGAAGCTGTCCCTCCCTGTGTACTTTGTTCCCCTGTGCGGTATCATATTTTTGTTTCAATTCTTAAAACTTAAACATTTTAACTAATATTTTTTCTTTTTAAACTGCACTGCATTTTCTAAGCTCAAGTCTCTTAAATTATACTTGCTCATGTAAATAAGCTGTGCTTTGCAACTTTGGGTTCTTAACCTTTGCTCTTTGCTATTAGCTTTATGCTTTTTTAATTATAGGAAAATAGAGGACAGTAGGGAAGTTATGACTTAAATGGACTGTTGTTATTACTGTATTCTTTCTTAAGGAAATGAAAAATGTTATTTATTTTGTCCTAATCAAGCAGAAACAAATAAAGAATATTTTGTACTGTTATTTTTACTAACCTTTAATATGATCACAGTTTGATTCTTCATATATAATAATTATTTTTTCATTTTAATGATTGATGGTGTGATCAGTTATTTATAGTTGTCCATAGTAATTATATATTAGATGGAATATAATGAAAATATTATTTTCAGCGTATAGAGATGGATTATTTGAATAATTAAGTAATAGTCATTTAAAATATTAAGATATATTATTTTAGCCACAAAACTGAGGTTCCATAATATTGTAGGAAAATAACCAAATCGACCATACATGAAAAGAAAAGAAGCAGTCTCAGTTTTAGGAATTGTTTCAGTCGTGGCTTTTGACACATCTCTTCCAGAGGCCACAGTGCTTCACAGTCTCACGAAGCCCGTTTGTGCAAACATGTCCAGATGAATTCAGTGTTTAATGTTAAGAATCTTATAACATGCCAATTTGATTTGTAGTCCCTCATATCATAGAATGCTAATTAAAATCATATTTTTGCATATGTCATGCCTTTCATGTACATATGCAAATAGATTCTGTTGCCTTTCAGCTACTAGTAATTAACTTTATGAAGGACAGCTGTAATACATAATTAACAAAAATGTTTGCAAGCCCTTTTACACTGAAAGTTACAAGAGTAAAATTTATTTTTTTGCTCATGAAGAGAGCCATTTGAGTTTGATGCTTCTGAGGGAGATCTAAATTGTTTTAAACAATCACAGAAAGTAATTAAATCGATGTTGTACCATATTCAGTAGAAGATTGTTGCTCCATGGACTGGCTGCAGATTCTTGTCCATTTCATATCTATGTCAACAAAATTGGATTAAGTGAGCTGATTTGTGTATGAAATAAGATAGCATGTCAGGTAATACTCTTTTTTTTTAGTGATTCATATATTCTTGGTACTTCAGCACATTTTTTTTTTTGCCTGTGCTGCAGATACAATAAACATTTATATCATTGTTAAAAACCTCTCTTCAAATTATTATCATATTTTTAAGGCAACTCCATGAAGGCTATTCATTCTATCTTTTACAGTCCCTTAAATATTTAATAAAATGACATTTTCTGAAATCATCTCGTGATTGAAGTGTGGGATCAACTAGGGGGCAGTGAATGTTATTACATTGAGATATTGCTTTCTCTTGTTTCCTGACAGTGAAGACAATGACTAAAGAACTAAAATCATTGTTTTGGTCACATTAGTATACTCAAATAAGAAAATGAGCCAGTCACTTAAATGCAGTTATTTCTGACTTCCAAATATTATAGTAAATTTGATCTGTATGCAGCTCTCTGTTTAGCAAGAGTGCCATTATAATGTGCATTATGTTACATCCATATATACATGCCTATTTTTAAATACTTTTTGTACATAATTCTAGCAGAGAGTCAAGTTTTAGTTTTATAATTACTGTTGTTTTTTTTTTTTCTTTAGGGTTGCTTTTGTAATGAAGAAGCACTTAAATACTCATCTGCTAGGCAAACATGGAGTTGGCACCCCCAAAGAAAGGTAATTTTCATTCACTTTTAAAAACTTAATATATTTTCATTTCAGAATTTGTTTAATAAGGTGACTTCTAGAATTTTTTCAAGTCTGTTCACATGGTTTGCATTTGTGGTACTCTATTGTTGAATATCATGTTTTATGCCAGTGGTTCTCAACCTTGGCTGCACATTAGAATCACCTGGGAATCTTTTTAAAATCCTGACTTCTGGGCCTCATCCTCTGGAAATTCTGTTTTGTTACTAATGTTGTGGCCCCACCCCATAACAAAGAAACAGAATTTCCGGATGATGAGGCCCAGAAATCAGGATTTTAAAAAGATTCCCAGGTGATTCTAACGTGCAGCCAAGATTGAGAACCACTGTTTTATGCCCTTCTCCCCCCAAAATGTAGTCATATTAAGATTTGAAAGGATATGAGGAACTTTGAGTTTGTGAATTTGTAAAACAATCTTCAAATAGTAGAAGAGTTAAATTAGAGGGAATTGACCTCTGCTGATACATTTGAATGAGCTAAAATAAGTATGTAAGACTACACTTTGTCTATTTTCCCCTTGTATTTTTATTTTGAGGTTTTAAAATAACATTTTTGAATTCTTACTGTAGAATTAAACATTGCTAATATTAAAGAAATACATCTTTGTCATTCCCAAAATAATACTACAGTTGCCATGTCATGAAAAATAACACTGTAATTATTATGTCATCAACTGCCAGGCTTTCTTTTTCCTTGCTATTGTATCATAATTGGCTTCATCACCTAGAGTTAATCGTATTAGGTGAGCTGCAATATAGTATGTCAGCTACCAGGTGAGCATGGCTACTTCTGAAATTTTTAAATCTTTAACACCTGCAGCCAATCAGACCCAGGGCAGGTACTCTCACCTTCCTTCAAAGATAATCAATTTTTAGCTTTTCTCAAATCCTCCAAGATGGTATCAGAAATTCTAGACACTCCTGGAATGTTCTTTGTTTTTAATACTCTTTTAAAATGTCAATAATCATGCAACTTATTCTGTCACACTATATCCTAGGGCCTCTTCTGCCATGTTTTAAATGTTTAATTGCCTTTGTAAAAATTTAAGATGCATGTAAAATACTTTTTTATGTTTACAAGGAATTTAACTTGACGTTTCTATTGAAGGCATATTATTTTCTTTAGCATTTTAGTTTGGACATGCCTGCTGTGTCAAAAATGGGATGTCCCATATGTTTACTTTTTGCCTTTGGTTTCTTATACTTTTCTTTATAACATATTTAATTTGAGTCAAAATGTATATGTTGAACATATCCTGGATGCATTATTCTTGAAATTCAAAAAATTCAATATTATTTAAATTATAATTTGTGACTTATGTTTCATGATTTCCAAGTTATGTTTCATAAGTGTTTAAGAAGTGGAAACAAAACATTTTTAATTGCTGGATTCTCATTGCTTTCACATGGATTATCTCAATTACTTATTCTATGACCTTATTAGCAGTATATTATTATTCTAGTTTCATAGGTCTAAGAACTGTGATTTAGGAATATACAATTTTTTATTCAATAACTCAAATGTTAGAATTGTTACTTTTCTTACTCCAATTCCAGTGCTCTTTCTTCTACTAATTATATTATCTCACATTGAGAATCTATACATATAGGTACTTAGGATGTTTTATTCACAAATAAATTGGAATGAAAACAATCTAGATCAGATAACTAGTAAAAAGAAAATACTTCCCTACTATATAACTAGTATACATTTTGAACTCAACTATGTAATTTATTATCTTACACATATATTTATCCTCCAGGCACTTCAAGAATAGTAGATACCATATATATTATGGTAGAAGTTTGGTTTTTCCCTTTATCTTTTCCTGTACACTCCAGGAACACTCTCTTGCTTTCACCCATTTCAGTCCCCAGTACATAAAGGGAGTCTAAAAAGAGGCAAGAGAAAGATTTCATGTTTTTCTCCTCTTAGAGATATGATATGCTTTTTCAGCATTGCTGGTACGATTTTTCTCCTAAAATCGGGAAATGAATATCAGGTGGGGAGTATAACCCATCTTCTGGGTTACTACCTTCTGAGTAGTCCAAATTTATCTAAAGTAAGCATCTTAGACTGTATTGCTTTTCCTCTTAAAAGCTCTGAGCTTCAGGTTACTTTCTGTTTATGGTATCTGTTTAGAGGAGGACATTTTCTCTTATGCATAGAAATGCTAAGTCCAAATGCCAGGACCTCAGTAGCAGTATAAGTTTCTAGTGGACATCCTAGCTGGAGAAGACTAAGGGTTAATTAGCAGTACCTAGCACAGTAAATGCCAAAAGGATCTCTCCTTCTACTTCACTTTCCTCTATTCCTTCTTGAGGGAATCATGCCTTTTAGTGGTTGTAGGAAACAAAGAAACTACCAGCATGCTGAACCCTCACTTTGGGCATAACTGTTCTCAAAATTAAGTTAAACATTTTTTTTTTTTTTACCTATTTAAAACATTAGTGTCTTGGCTATAATTTTGCAAGCTTGCTATATTTTAATTTCTTCAGGAAAGTTTAATCAGTTTATTTTTTTATGTTTTGAATTCGATTCTCGCCTTTTATGCATTGCATATTACAGCAAATAGTAATAGAAGTTAGCTAAATAGGCTGTGACCATTAAATTAATAATGCATTTTGTTTGCAAGTATTTAGGCCTTGTGCTTTGACTGATGTATGCAAAAATGATAATTTATTACAAATCAGTTCATATACTTACACTATCGTTTGATGAACCAATAAATTTTCTTAGCATGACTGTGATTAGCAACAGAAAACTAAATAACTTCAAATATATTTTTTTTGACACCATGAACTCCTGAAGTGATAGCTAGTGTAAGAACATACTTTTAAGTTCCTTAATTTGCATGAACTTATTTCAAGGTCGTGCATTGCCATATTTCAGAAATCTTATACACTTAAATGTAAATAACTAAATATAGCCAAATTCACATTTTAAAATAAACTCCAATAATTTTGCAACTTTACTCTAAAGTATTCCCTATTTTAAAAAAGTAATTCTCCTTTCGTATAGTAAGCCATAGTATCTTTATGACTTTAAAGTCGTTAGCAGTAATCTAGAAAATGAGCTTCTGCACAGTTCCACGATTGAAACAGCCATGAAGTACCTCTGTGTGAAGGCCAGGCTGTATCACAGTGGAGAGCGCTGGCATTGAGGGTTCAGCACTCGGCTATCAGCTGGCTGTGAGTGACCGTGTGAATAGGAGGAGGGGAGACGACCGCTCAAAACCTCTGACCTTATCTCTGCTTCTGTGGTGTCAGGACCCTGTCAGGAAAGGCCACACTGGCAGCATCTCAGGAACAAGACTGACATGCTCTCGAAGCCACTTGTACCAGGAAAGGGTTTTAATTTTATTTTTTAAAGAATAGTTTATTGATTTTTAGAGAGAGAGGAAGGAAGAGGGAGAGGTAGAGAGAAACATCCACCTGCTGCCTCCTGCACATCCCCTACTGGGGATGGAGCCTGCAACCCAGGCATGTGCCCTGACCCGGAATTGAAACAGCAACCATTTGGTGGATGGGATGATGCCCAACAAACTGAGCCACACAGGCCAGGGCCCAGGAAAGGATTTTAAAGTGATGCCTGCATCAGTGAGTCTCAGAGTTAAATGTTTTTATACAATAAAAAGAAATGCACTTGTTTTTTTTCCAGTTATTAATGAATACCCACATCAAAACCTTAGTATTTTTTTTGTGTGAAACAGTTTCTGGAGGAGCCTATGAAGGTTGTGTGTTTTTTTATTTTATTTTATTTTTAAATATATTTTATTGATTTTTTTACAGAGAGGAAGGGAGAGGGATAGAGAGTTATAAACATTGATGAGAGAGAAACATCAATTCAGTTGCCTCCTGCACACTCCCTACTGGGAATGTGCCCGCAACCAAGGTATATGCCCTTGACCGGAATCGGACCTGGGACCCTTAAGTCCGCAGGCTGACTCTATCCACTGAGCCAAACCAGTTAGGGTGAAGGTTGTGTGTTTTATTGTCAACATAGCTATGGGTTGTGTTCAGGCCCCTGGGCTGGCTCAGGGCTGGTGTTTTCATACAGGGGCATACATTTCCCCCTGGCCTCCTTCAGATGACCCAGCCCTATCATTGGTCCTGGGTTCTCCCCTTTTATCAGACATTTGGGATTTGGAGTTGGTCATCTTTCTTTATCAGTACCTTTAATGTTACTGAGAAGCAAAATCTTTCCCACGCAGTCTCATATGTACTAAATATCACTGAGTCTTACTGTGGGACAGAAATTCTGTCAGTCTTTTGGCATTGATCTGGTCTCCTTTTCTTTCTCTCTTTTCTCAAAACCTTTATATTTATACTAGAGGCCTGATGCACAAAAATTCGTGCAAGAGTAGGCCTTCCTTCCCCCGGCTGCTGGCACCAGCTTCCCTTGGGTACCTGGGACCCGGGCTTCCCTCCTCCGGCCACCTGCAGGCACTCCGGGACCCTGCTTGCTTCCTTCCAGACCCAACTTCATCAGGAAGGACTTGCAGAATGACGTCTGGTCTAATTAGCATATTACCCTTTTATTATTATAGATGTAAAATTGTATGAAAGTATCACCATTGTTCCCTTTTTTCAGTTTAGATGTAAGCCTCACCCTTTTTCTTAAAACATGAAAATCCTAAACCCATCATTCCTGGGAAAAGCACATATACACATACACACAGTTACTCTTAAAACTTTGCTAGCAATACTTTGTGTTGATTAGAAATTTAGGCTACTTTTAAATGAGAGAATAATACCATGTATAAAAACTCTGAATTAAGAAGATTGAATTCATAGTATGACATTAACTCCTGTTATTGTCACTTTACTATCCATTTTAAAGAAATAGTTTGCCTTTGGCTAAGTTGTTATTACTGCATGTGTTTCCTTTTATTAAAAGAATCAATAGTTTTCCTCAGTGTTTATTCTGTGTGAATTTCTGCAAGGTGAATACTGAGAGGAAGCTAAATCTCATGGATGCATGCATTGAGATATATTATTCCGTGTCGTCTGTCCCTCATGTCAGTCACTTCCTGTTTCCTGGCTTCTGGCTCATGCTCCCCCAAATCCACTGCGTATATTGGTCTACACTGTCACTTCTTCCCTTACTCTGATGTTTGGCAATCTTTTTTTTTTTCTTTTCATTTTTCCTTTCATGATGATCAAATTTAGGATATTTTCAGGATATTCTCTGATTTAAAAAATATTTAAACAAGCAACTCTGTTGAGCCAAAGTGGAGGACAAACATATCAGTTCTTTTCATTTAGGCTGCTTATTTGAATGAGAGGGTGATTGTTAGATTTTAATGACTTCATATTGCTATTGCATGAGTGTAAGACTGTCTTTCTTCTATGTTCTCCCTTTTCTCCATCCATAGACAGTATCCAGTTTACAAGTAGGATGCTGTGGTTATTGGACATGGTCTTATTGTGGCAAAGTGGGACCGAAAAGGCAGATAGCCCTGCTCAGTAATTACCTTTACATGGAAAGATAGGAAGAAGTCACATCAGTTCAGCTAGCCAAGATTATTATTTTTAGAAAATTTCCTTCTATATTTTCCTGAATTAAACTGACAAATTATTAAGGAACATAGGAGATATGTATATATTTTTTACCAAAGTCATCTTGTCAGCACATAGGAAGTATTTCTAAATTTAAATGGATAATTTAGATGTTTTGCGGTTGCTTTATGACAATCGTTTTCTTCCTGAAATCACTATTTTCTAACTTATATTATAGATTTTCCAGTGAACATTAACAAAAGTAAGTTCCAGTGGTGTAGAATTCTGGGACCTCAGTTCCTCCTTTATTTGTTGAAGCTTCCGGCTCGATTTTTTTTTGGGAAGGGGTTGGACCTAGCACAGGGAATTTTTGGGGCTCATCTCTGAGGGATAGAAGCCCTCTTTTCATGCTCATCAGTCCATGGGTTCCTAAGCTTCCATGGAGAAGGGCCATCCTACCTGGACCACCTGGGTCCTAAGTATTCCTCAGATGATTTACTTTACTGTAACAATACTGATTCCTTCCATTCATTTGTTAATGAGAGGTCAGTTTTATTGTTGGATTAGGCCCATCACTAGGGAGCTGCTTTCCTTCACTGCACTGTTTTTATTTTTTCCCCTCCAATAAAACTGATTTTTTACTTAGTTTATATGGTAATGACTTAAATTTTAAAAGTAACCTTATAATAACCCATGTATTTATTGTAAAGATAGTGCTCAGGGTCCTGCTCATGTCATATCATCCTGTGATATTCAAGATTTCTCTCTGGTCTTTATTCCAGGAAAAGGTGTGCCTTTGGGAAACAACTTGTCACTTTGGTCTTACGTTAGCACATTGTGGATAGGATTGAGTTTTCATCTTTGTGTTCATTGCTGAGAAGCTCAGTGCCAAAATTGAAGTCCACCTTCAGAAAGCAGGGTGGGCTTCATGGGGGGGTTTTATTTCCTACTGTTATTTCTTCATCCATCTCTTTTCCCCTCTGGGAAATTCCCATTTCATGTGCGTGATATTTTGTAACAACCTTACATAATTCAGGGGAAGTTTTACAATGGGAATTTTTGTAAAGCAGGGTCAGTATTTGTTTGGGAGTTCACATTTCTTCAGCCACGTAGTTTTTGGGAGTAATGTGTTGATCAGTGTTAGCCCCATTATGAGGCTTTTAAAAAATCGTCCTTGCCCACTGTATGAAAACTTAGCGTATGTCTTTGTATTACTCCAATGGTGCTTTTATTTGTCATGATTATCTGTTGTTTGAAGAATTCTTGCTGAGCAGACGTAGCTAGTGTGTCTCCCCAGCAAAGATGGGAGCACTGTGTGCCTTGTACTCCAGGTGCTCGCCCTCCAAAGTGGCTGCTGTTCTGAGTGTATCTCGGGTGTGTTGATAAAATACCATATTTGCTACTTAAAAAGGTAATTCTCATGATAGTAGTAGAGGGATTTTAAGTGTTAGTAGTATATATGTGTTACAAAAGTATAAGATTATTTTCTACTCTATGATTCATTCTTTAATTTTAAGCCAGCATTTTATTGAGCATTCATCTCTGTGTCTTTTATTATTGAGCTTAAATAAACCTGAATATTATATGATTCTTGTTCTTTAGAATATAAGGGTTCTTATGCAGTTATCCATAATGTATAAAAAACAACAACACAATGACACAGAAGAAAGTTTTAGAAGAGGGAACAATTAATCCTCCTTAAGGGGTATTCTGGGGAGGCCAGTAAGGGCCTCTCATTTATTCCTCCAATAAACCTTTCCTACATCTACTCCAGTTACTACTGTGTTCCAACACTGAGATGGTAAGTAGTGTTTGGAGATGACGCAGCCTCTCTTCTCGTGACCCTTCTAGTTGAAGGATTGAGGGTAAGGACTGAAAGATAACAGGCACATAAAGGAAAACGCATTTTATTAGGTGTCAGGCTCTGATGAAAATACAGGGGTGTGCTGTTCCAGAACATGTCTGAGAGAGGGATAGTTTAGGAGGGGTGGTCAGGAAAGGCCCTTTTAAGGGGCTACATTTTAAATGGGACATGGAGAGCAGAGAGCACAGTTGGAGTCTTTGAGAAGTGTGTGAACTCGTGGTATCCTAATCTAGTGTGCCTGGTGTGACCTGGGGCACCTGACTCAGGGGGTGTGGAATAGGTGAGGAACTGATTCCAGACTGTGCAGGTTTAAGACATGGTCTCCAATGTGGCATTTCATTTAGTGGATGTGGGAAGGGTATGGATGAGCCTGCGACACCGGGTTGGAAACAGGCTGAGAAGATCCGTGAAAGCTGCCTTGGTTACTTTTCTCTGTACATCAGAGGAGCCAGCACAACCTAGAGCTGGTCTGGGATTCTACCCCTGTCAGTGTAGAGTCCAGACACCATGGAGAGACTGGGGGCAGGTAGATGGTGATGTCACAGTGACATTTGCTGGGGACCTCCCTTCCTGCTCCCTAACAGACTGCCTGGTCCCTTTTGTTCCTTCAGAACCAGACCCAGATGCCTTCTCCCAAATTACTGTTGCAGAACTAGCTGCAAAGAAGCCTTTTAATTATCCATTTGATTTTGTTAGACACATTCTTTTCCTGACTCACAATCTACATCTTCCTTTTTATCCACTTTGTTCTGCCTCTTCCCTGATGCACTCAAACTGTATTCCATCTCCTGGTTATCCAACCAAATTATTTTTTACTTCAAGTCTCAGTCTGACGTTCTGACTTCTAGGAGTCCCTGTCTTATTTATTCCATCTCTAGTTGATTGTTTTTATTTTACTCCTGTGGAGTATATATAGAAATTCCTCTAGCCAATCACTACTGTCTCCTAACAAAGAAACCCAAGACTGTACCAGTACTGCGCATGTTAGAACTCTGTCTCTAGTGCTAGTTCAGCGAGTTTTTAGAACAGAGATGTGTGCTTTACTAGTAGTACTGATGATCCTTATTAAAATGACATCTTATCCTATTGCTTTCTACTTCATTCCTATGTAGAAATAGATAAAATTGAGTTTTGTGGACTTAGTAAACTATTCTTTTTCTAGTATGTATGTTCGTTCCCATTGCTCTTGCAGGCAATAATACCTTGTTGTTGAATGTGAGAAGTTAATTTTTTAAGGGATTGTTTTCTTGCTATCATTTAATCTAGTAATTCAATCAGGTCTTCAATATAGGATTATCTGTTCTTTTAAATTTTAAAAAAGACAATGAGTAAGTGATCTCAAATATGATGGATGGAATATGTTAAAGGTTCAGAGTATAGGTGTTTCTACTGGCAGGCATCTAGAATATTTTTGTCTATTCTCTTCTTTTATTTTACTTAAGTTACTTTTAGAACACTGGGCTTATACATCTGGACTCTGACTAAACTCTGCCTTAAGCTCTTGTCTTTAATTCCCAGTCAGCGCCAGAATTAAAAAGAACAAAAGCCTATATGTTCACTGCAGCCTTCAATTATGGTTAATTACCAACTTTATACAGTTTCATTATATGTACTGACTTTTTGTGAGAGGTTCTTTATATTCGTGATGTCTTGGTACTTGCTTATAATAGTCCAAGATTAAAAATTTTCCTGAGAAATTTTTAGGAAACTTATAACCTTTCTGAAATAATTTTTGTAAAGTTGGATCAAAGCAATTTGATTATCCATTTTAACAGAAGAGAAACAAGATGTTTACATTTTATTATGCTACAGAACTCTAATAGGAAAAACCAAGTACTTACATAGGTTATTCTCTAAGATATTTCCTCCCCCATTCTTTTTTAGTGGTAGGGTCACTTGTGTAATAAATTGTGAGCTTAAAACAAAGGCCCAAAATATGGTGCTACTCTCATCAGGAGAAAACAGGCAGTGACATGTGGATCTTGAGTTAATCTTAAGACAAAATCACAGTCTTACAATGTCAGCTAATTCTTTATTCCTTTCTAAAGAATTATGACACCAATTGATATTTACAGAGATATTAACACCTCCTAACATTGAGTTAGATGAAATCAACACTTAGGTTAAAAACAGTCAAATATTGGTATTTCGTATGAGTCAACCTTATTCTACTTAGAGCTATTTCTAGCATATGATGTTAAAATAGAGATCCGCTTTTCTGGGAGGTAATCATTTCCATTGAGTTTTAATATAATCCAGTTCTTTCTTGTTTTGTGATAATGATTTCCTGGACATAGCCTTGTATAGTGTGATTTCTGTCTCAGCATCCCCGTTAGTATTTCCACT
This sequence comes from Myotis brandtii, assembly GCF_000412655.1. Classification (NCBI taxonomy): domain Eukaryota; kingdom Metazoa; phylum Chordata; class Mammalia; order Chiroptera; family Vespertilionidae; genus Myotis; species Myotis brandtii. Next base: position 6,065,885 of record NW_005355584.1, read on the forward strand.
CAGCTCCCGCTGGAAGCCATGCCACCAGTCTTGTCTATTCTCTTCTTTTATTTACACACTGGCCTGGGTCAGTGTGCACTTTCTTTAAAGGCCCAGATTTTGTCTCACTGTGGAAAGCCTTTCCTAGATTTTCAGTCTAGACAGTCACTTCTTAGCCAGAAGCCTGATGTCCTTTCCTCTTAGCACATTGTTTTGTTTTCCTGTTGTTAATGTGTATGCCCTGTCTCTACAGTAGATGGTTTCTTCTCTGTCTCAGCTTTCCAGAGGGTAATCAGCACTTGTGAATATTCATAGATTTAAGATATGGGATCTGCATTGGAACTCTTTTGAATGGATTTCTTCTTACTTGGTCTAAGTATATGATTTATGATCGCATTATGGGAAAGGTCTTGCAGATTAGTGAAGTTCTACGTAACTGTAATGTCCTCCTTCTTACTGGAGTCAACCTCGAGTGCGCTCTCTGTGTACATGTGGCCTTCTCCCCTCTCATCTGTGATGCTGAAGAGGACACCTGTCTCGTTTCTCAGGGTTTGGTGAAGGGGACATGAACTGATAGTTATACAAATACAGAAAATTATACTATATACATAGCATTTATAATTAACAGAGTGCTTGTTTTTAGATGAAAACATTAGTGGTTTGATGCTAAGGTATGCATATTATCTCTGCCCCCATTTTATGCTAGTCTGGTAGAGCAAAGAATTATGGGAAACAGCAGATTCAGTACAGCAGGTTCAGTAGAACACATATATGAGAGTTTTTATTTAAATTAGACACAATTTTTCTTTTTAGCTAATTATAAAACAATAATTTCCCCATTCATTCTCACAGTGCATTGTGGTGTTCACACTGTCTTTTTTCTCATCTCATATTTGTAGTTATACTAGAGGCCCTGGAGGGGTCCCTCAGCCTGGCCTGCCGGGGATCAGGCTGAAACCAGCAGTCCGACATCCCCTGAGGGGTCCCGGAGTGTGAGAGGGCACTCTGCAAAGTTGCTGTAGCTTGGCAGCTCCTGTGTTGAGCGTCTGCCCCCTGGTGGTCAGTGTGTGTCATAGCTACTGGCCAGTTGGCCAGTTGGCCAACTGGCCAGTCGCTTAGGCTTTTATAGATATAGATAACATGCATATGCCATATATTTTTGGCATGTAGAAAGTGACAGACTTATTGCTGAATTTCAGGTCTTTTCAAATTTATGCCTTTGCCTTTTGAAAAAGATATATTGTTCATATGATAATCAGATTTGGAAGATGAGGAAAAACTTTAAGAAAGGAATTATCCTAATATTATTTACTAGAGGCCCGGTGCACAGATTTGTGCATGGGTGGGGTCCCTCTGCCTGGATGTCGATCGGGGCCGATTAGAGCCCTCTTGCTCAGTCCTGATCAGGGCCAGTTGGGGCCAGAGGCCAGGGAGGGGCCATAGGAGGGATGGCGGTAGGGCTCCAAGGCATGTCTGGCCCTGTCTCACCCAGTCCTGGTCTCACCCAGTCCTGATCGGCCTTACCCCAGCAGCAAGCTAACCTACTGATCGGAGCATCTGCAGGGCCAGCCCAGGTGGGACCTTGGAGGAGAGCTGGGGTCTCGGAGGAGAGCTGGGGTGACGGGCCAGGGGAGGAGGAGGGAGGGACGTGGAGCCTGTCCTGTGGGAAAGGCACCGGGCTCCTTGGCTGCCCCCACCCAGCAGCTTTTCTAGGCCCTTGCACAGCTGTCGCTCTCTGCCCCTCGCTGCCTCCTGCTTCCTTTGAAGTTTTGGACTCGGTTTTTCCGACTCAGCCCCACCCCCCACTCTGCTGCATCCCCGGGAGCCCGAGGCTGCCCCTTGGCCTTGGGCAGGTATGCCTGGCCCGTCCCCCCATAATGGTGCTACCCACTCTCCTGGAGTAGTTAGTGAAACTTAACAAATAAAAAGAGACAGCTCTGAAGATTATAAATTGCGCACTGAGAACGCCACAGGCTGCTGAGGGCTGCGGAGTCCACAGCTCTCGGATCATGTGTAGCAGCCTCCCGCGCCACCTGGTCCCTCCTGGCTCCTGCCCGCTCCTGCCTCTGCCTGGGGCTCAGGCCAAACCCTGGGAGCTTCCTGACAGCTCTCACTTCACACCTCACTTTCCAGTCCAGCTCACCAGCGCCTGCAGCAAGCGAACCTACCGGTTGGAGAATCTGCCCCCTGGTGGTCAGTGCGCTTCATAGTGACTGGTCGAGCTGTTGAACTCCCAGTGTAACTCCCGGTGGAGGGGACAATTTGCATATTAGGCTTTTATTATCCTACTAGAGGCCCGGTGCACAAAAATTTGTGCACTCGGGCAGGTCCCTCAGCCCGGCCTGTGCCCTCTCACAGTCTGGGATCCCTCAGGTGATGACCACCTGCTGGCTTAGGCCTGCTCCCTGGGGGATCGGGCCTAAGCTGGCAGTCAGACATCCCTCTGACAGCCCGGGAGCCCTCGGGGGATGTCTACTTGCCAGCGGGGAGCAGGCCTAAGCTGCAGTTGGACATCCTTAGCGCTGCTGAGGAGGTGGGAGAGGCTCCCACCACCACCGCTGTACTGGCAGCCGTCAGCCTGGCTTGTGGCTGAGCAGAGCTCCCCCTGTGGGAGCGCACTGACCACCAGGGGGCAGCTCCTGCATTGAGCGTCTGCCCCCTGGTGGTCAGTGTGTGTCATAGTGACCAGTCATTCCCAGTCGTTCTGCTATTAGGGTCAATTTGCATATTACTCTTTTATTATATAGGAATGCCTGGCCAGCCTGGGTGAGGGCTGATTGCTGTTTGCATGCTGACCACAGCCCCTTCAGGGTGGGGGTCCCCCCTGGGGTGCCTGGCCAGTCTGGGTGAGAGGCTGAGGGCTGTTTTCAGGCTGGCCAAGCCCCCCAGCGGGGACCCTCACCCCATGAGGGTGTGGCCAGCCTGAGTGAGGGGCTGATGGCTGTTTGCAGGCTGGCCACAACCCCCAGCCACCCAACCTCCCAGTGGAGGCTGGCTGGAAGCAGGTATCTGGGATTTATTTATCTTCTATAATTGAAACTTTGTTGCCATGAGTGGAGGCCTCAGCCGGCTCAGGGCTGGCGGGAAGCTTGGCTTCCTCTATCGCCCAGGCAACCAAGCCTCTTGCTTGCTCCAGCTCCGTGTCTGCCGGCAGCCATCTTGGTTGGCTGGTGGGCGTGGCTTAGGGTGTAGCGAAGGTATGGTCAGTTAGCATCTTTGTCTTTTATTAGTGTAGTTATAATAAAAGAGAAACATGCAAATTAACTGTCCCTCCGCTATGCTTAAGCCACACCCACAAGCCACGCCCACCAGCCAATGAGGAGTGAGTATGCAAATTAATCCTACAGAGATGGCGGGTAATTTGCATACACAGAGCAGAGTGGGAGAGCCGGCATCTTAGGGGGGCGTGGCTCCCTTGGTCGCTTCCTTGGTCACTCCCTTGGGGGAACGTGGCTCCCTAGGTAGGGAAAACCCAGAGCGTGGGGAGCACCAGGAATTCTGGGAATAGAAGTTTTGGTGGCAGCCCAGGGCCAGAAGTGGAAGCCCAGACTGCAGGGAGCACCAGGAATGCTGGGAATTGTAGTTCTGGTGGTAGACGGATCTAGACACTAGAGCAGGGGTGGGCAAACTTTTTGACTCGAGGGCCACAATGGGTTCTTAAACTGGACCGGAGGGCAGGAACAAAAGCATGGATGGAATGTTTGTGTGAACTAATATAAATTCAAAGTAAACATCATTACATAAAAGGGTACGGTCTTTTTTTTTTTTTTTTGTTTTTTTTATTTCAAAAGGGCCGGATCCGGCCCGCGGGCCGTAGTTTGCCCACGGCTGA
>NW_005355584.1:6070289-6070696 GCF_000412655.1 Myotis brandtii
CAGTTGGGGGTGACCAGGCCAGCGGGAGTGGCAAGTAGGAGAGACCAGGCCGGTGGGGGCAGGACAGTTGGGGGCAGCTAGGCCGGCAGGGGGAGCAGTTGGGGGTGACCAGGCCAGCAGGGGGGGCGGTTGGGGGCGAGCAGGCTGGTGGGGGCCAGTTGGGGACAATCAGGCTAGCAAGGGGGGGCAGTTAGGGGTGAGAAGGCTGGTTGGGGGCGAGCAGGCTGGCAAGCAGAGTGGTTAGGGGTGATCAGGCAGGCAGGCAGGTGAGCGGTTAGAAGCCAGTGGTTCCGGATTGCAAGAGGGATGTCCGGCTGCCCGATGTCCTGTGGGATCGGGCCTAAACCAGCAGTCAGACATCCCCCAAGGGGTCCCAGATTGGAGAGGGTGCAGGCTGGGCTGAGCCC
>NW_005355584.1:6070717-6073217 GCF_000412655.1 Myotis brandtii
TAAATTTCATGCACCGGTCCACTAGGATAGGATAAGTACTCATAGTATTAGCACTAAATGAACATATTTCAAAGTTTCGGTGAATTCTTGAGATCCCTCTTTTGATTAAAAGGAAGAAAAAAAGCTTGCATAGAACATAATTATGTAAAACCAGTAAAAGCTTAAGTCTGAATCTGTAGGGCCCCAAGACCATGTCAGAGGTGGGGCACCTTCTCCGCATCTCAAAGAAGCTGTGGATTCCTCATCAGATCAATGAAAATCTCTCAGTACGTGGAGCCTTTTACTTGTACAGTGCGATTTACTGTTCATAATATAATTGATGCCTGAGTGATGAGACAATTAAATTTCTGTGGAAATTCTGTATTGAATCAGACATGCTCAGAGACTACTTAGTCAGGCTCTTAACTTACTTAGCTGGTGATAGCACTCAACCTTCAAGTCTTAGCACAGCTTTATTTACTGTGTTCTGTTTGTCAAAAGTATCTAATGCCTTGGAAGACGTGATTAAAATCAAAACTGTTTAATCCAACAGATCCAACTGTTGGAGTTGATGAAAACAGAGAATGAAAAAAAAGAGAATGTAATCATTCTTAGCTGGAATTACAAAGTTGAGCTAAATTAACACCTGGAATGTAATGTTTTAGTTTTCATGTCTGATGGTAAGTTCACAGACATTCATTATATTATTGAATGGACAAATAAAATAAGATGGGGATCTCAGTTGGACCAATGATAACCAAAGATTATTTTTTACCCAATTTTGTGCCTGGAGGTCTATGTAGTAAGACCATGATTGTCCTGTTTAAATGGCCCACATCATATGCTCAATGTGAAACAAAGAAAAGATGGTGTTTATTACTTTGATTTGGGTCTCTGGCTGATACAGAAAGAGCCCCACTGAGTGAAGGAGAACACTGTTCTGCATGTTGAAGAGATGGCTCTCCATAAATGGAAAACATCTGACTGCAACAAAAATATCATTTGTTAGAAAATCAGTATTTTCTTTAAAAAGTTATTAGAAATAACAGTGGTGAACTGTTAGCTCATTTGGCTGTTTTATTCATTTTAATTTTGAGAAAACTTTGATTTGGAAACTTTAGGAAGTGTTTTTCTTTGTACAATGTGAAGTTGATGTTGTAGGGACCCTCCACTGCCCATGTCGTAGAGAAACATTTCTTCAGAGTGAGGAAATTCTTAGGGGAGAAGGGTAATGAAGCCAACATGTGTTCCTCACAGATGGAGAAGATGCCGTTACAGAAAGTCATGTCTCAGGAAGGAACATGCCCACCAGGGTTCCAGGCAGCAGATGACTGACTTCGCATCTTGTGAGTCTAGATCAGGCTCCAGCCTGAGAAACATCTGTATGAGCTCTGTCCTCGGATACGGAGACTTTTAATCCCAAGATGAAGGTTGTGACTTGGAGTCAGAGATAGCTTTCTTTTCATATGACCCATTTTAAATGACTGTACTCTGCCTTAGAGTTACTTTTCTCATAGTTTCTACCACTTGTTTCAATTGTCTTTTCTGCTGATACCCAGGCCCCACCAGAGTGTTCAAAGCACAACTGGATAGTGCTCGCCTAGCTACTGCTGACAAGTGTGGGTGCGACTCCACCCCGGTGCTCTGGCAGGGTGCAGTCTTCCTTATGGTTTGTGGAGACTTAAGTTGATGTTACTTACAGTAAGGATGCTCTGAAATAAGAGTACAGGGTGTTTTGGGTTTTTTTTTTTTTTGGAAGAATTCATAACTTTATTAATGATTTTAGACTATTTATAGAATCACTAAGAGTGTAAAGGGGGTCACTATTTAAAAAAAATACTTTACCACCTTTAAGGAGGGAACGTATGTTCTATAGGGGTTTCTAAAGGTCTCAGTTCATATGCCTTGCAAATGTCAGCAGCTTGCTATATTTAATTTGCCCTAACATCAGGTAGCTTATTGCAGAATAATGGAGAATTTTGGATTTTAAAGGGAACCTTTAAATGTTTTAGATGTGAGAATAGTTTCAGAGAGACTTGCCCTAGATCATCTAGCTATTCAAAATGGTGGCAATTAAAAATGAACTGCACCTACAGAGTTTGTAATTTCTGCATCCTTCTTTGGTAAAAGGGAGCTAGGGCTCCTTAGTTCTCTGGTAGAGTTACACTTTTTCACAGGTGATCTCTGTTAGCAGTGCTTCCTACTCTCTCAGCACTTTTAATCTTAGTAGCTGCTGGTAAGGTATAAATCCTTCCCCCTTAAAGGTGCTTATTGATGAAGTAGACTGCAGGCATGGGCAAAAGTAAGTTTGCAGTTGTGAGTATGCTGAACACAGAGTCTATTCTAGTATCACTAATTAATTAATTAATGAATTATTGTTTTTATTATCCTTTTTAACCTACTTTTGCCCCCCCATACATAAAAAATAAGTCTGAGGTAAAGTGAACAATAAATATTTCTTTTAGTCTGAAGGATATTGCTGTAAAACTTTTCTAGTGCTGCAATTTACAGAAACTATAGA
>NW_005355584.1:6078217-6090008 GCF_000412655.1 Myotis brandtii
CTTTCTCTACATTTTTATTCATCAGGTAAAAATATTCATGTGACATAATCTGAGTACAAAGCATGTTTAGTCAAAAGATATAATTACGTTTCGTGACTGAGTCCCGAATTTGATCTGCTTTATGTAATACTTGTTATATACTATTGTTGTAATTTTGTTATTCTTGTGCTGATTTTGTATACTTCCTTGCTTCTGAGTCTGCTGATCAGATTGTATTCCATTACCATTTTAATTTAGCTGTGCTTTTTATTCTTATAATATTTTTTATTCTCAAATTTTTCTGATAAGCAAAACTTTTATCACATTGCTTCCTCATGCCGTAACTCTTCTCGTTGTTGAGATCATATATCTTTTCTGCTTGCATTCTGGTAGTTTTGTTCAATGGAAATGAATTTCAAGCCTCTTGCCTTTTACAATTCATGTTTTCATTACCATCTTGTGACCTACCTAATTATTTCATTTTTAGGAAATGAGCAGTTCAACACAAATTATATGAATATATATTTTTATTTTTGTTATAGGGAGAAGTCTAAAACCAATCTTTATCACTTCTTTAGTTTGTAATAATAGTATTTGCTCAATATAGATGAGATTAATTTTTTTAAAAATATATTTTATTGATTTTTTTACAGAGAGGAAGGGAGAGGGATAGAGAGTTAGAAACATCGATGAGAGAGAAACATCGATCAGCTGCCTCCTGCACACCCCCTACTGGGGATGTGCCCACAACCAAGGTACATGCCCTTGACCGGAATCGAACCTGGGACCTTTCAGTCCGCAGGCCAATGCTCTATCCACTGAGCCAAACCGGTTACGGCAGATGAGATTAATTTTATAAAGTTATCTTCATGTTTCCATTTTCTTCTTATCAATGTGCTTTTGTGGAAATTCATCTTTACTGTTTACATTGTAAGTAAATTTAGAGCAAGCATGTCAAACTCGCGGCCCACAATGAATATTTTTGCAGCCCAGCCAATATGATGGTATGTAAGAAAAGTTTTAATAAAAATTTCGTAACTTAATTTTTACAATATCCTGTCATACATAATCTATAATAATTCTATAATGATAAAAGCATAATATGCTAATTAGACTGGACAGCCAAACGACCTTCTGGACGTTTTTCCGGATGACCTTCCCGACCAAGCTGGGGCTGCGAGGGCCAAGGCAGCCGCTGCAGCTGCAGGGGCCGAGCCTCTTGCACGAATTTTGTGCATTGGGCCTCTAGTTATTAATAACTAATTACAACATTCACTATTGACTGATTACTATAATCGTGTTGCATTCACTTCATTTACATGCCTTACACACAGGCGCCCCATTTCTTTCCACTAATACTAGCAGCGAGTATTTTAGCAGCTGATTGCCACATCATTAGTCTTGTACTGACTTGTTTGGTGTGCCCAGGAGGAAATATTTTGCTTTCAGAAAACAAGAAAAATAGGTTTATTTGTGTTACACTTACTAATTTGTGCAGTTATTCAGTGTCCGGTAACTTACTATTCAAGAAAAAATATTTTTATTAAAATGTTCTATTATTTTATGTTAATGATTATTCATTTATTTCAGCCCTTTGTAGTCAGCATGTCTCTATCAAAATAAGCCTAAGTTTCTATGAATATTGAAGCTTTTGTTTTTTTTGCGGCCCACATAACCTTAAACCTTGTTTATTTGGCCCGTGTTTGCCTTTGAGTTTGACATGCTTGATTTAGAGCATCACAAATGTGGGCCATGAAAATGGTAATTTAATGCTATCAGTGACACTGAATAAAAAGGAATCTTCTTTCAAATAATTTGTCAGAGATTTAAATTGTTAATTTAATATTTTCTAAGTATATTCAATTATATAGTGAAAATGAAAGTCAGTTGGATATATTATACCTGTAAGCAAGATGCACTTTAGTATTTTGAATAAAACTTTATAGCAGATGCACATGTATGCTTCTTAGTCAGTTTGCATATGATGTTAATGGTAGCAACACATAGATAGAAACCGAGGTCTAGTTTATGGGTTCACATGAAAAAAACATTTACTGTAGCAGCAGGGATCACCTGCAATCTCTTTCAGTTACCTCTTCAATTAATGCTACTGGTTGTGACTGACAGAGTATGTGGATTACTCTGTACCAACAATAAACATTCCCAAAGTCTTCCAAGTACACCGGCTCTTTAAAATGGTGTATGGACACATGGTATATCTGGAAGAACATGATCCTTCCTTAAAAATGTAGCCATTTTCTTCTTTCTTCTCATTTTATGTCAGAATCTCTCCAAAAAATAAAGCATTTTGTCTTGAATGAATGAATTATGCTGGTTAAAAATGCAATCAGCACATGTAAGTAGAAAAAATAAATAGAATCACAAATCTCATCCCTCAAAGGCAGGCACAGTTAGCTTGGCTACTTAATGCTGGCATCCCTCAGTTCTCATGTCTCTGTGTAAGTGTGTTCAGAATTCTGTGTGAGAATCATTCTGATCACAGTGTTTTGAGACTTTGGTTTGCCCATATGCCATGGACATTCTTCCATGTAATTTTATAAATACAGATCTACATAATGATTTAATGGCCTTATAATCTATTGTTTATATGTATATATCATCATATTATTTTAATGGATATTCATCATGTTTCTAAGTTTTTACTGTAAAAACACTGCTTTGTGTAAATCTTGTCCAATTATTAGTTTACTAGAGGCCCAATGTACGAAATTCATGCAAGGGCGTTGGCTCCCACCACCAGGGTGGCCGCCTCTGCCACGGCCCCCACCTGCTGCGGCTTTGTCTGGAAGGAAAGATGTCCGGAAGGACGTTTGGTCTAATTAGCATATTAAGCTTTAATTATTATAGATTTCCTTTGGGTAAGTTCTAGAACTGGAACTTCTAAGGGTATTCCTATTTTGTTTCATTCAACCAGACTTCCACTCAATCTCCCACCAATAGGGCATAGTTGGACATTGGAAGGATGGAGAAGAGTATTATTATATACCTGTATTCTATGTAGCAAATACAAAAAATTTGAGATTTGAAAGGAATTTCTAATTTGCATTGCATCATACCAGTTCTAAAATTCTTCCGTTACTCATTTCCTCTCCTTTTTTATTAACAACTAGAGGCCCGGTACACGACATTTTGTGCACTGGGTGGGGGGCGGTTTCTCAGCCTGGCCTGTGCCCTCTCACAGTCTTGGACCCCCTCGGGGGATGTCCGTCCAATTGCTGGCTTAGGCCGCTCCCTCTGGCTTCTGGCTGAGCGGTGCTCCTCCAGTGGGAGTGCACTGACCAACAGGGGGTAGTTCTGTGTTGAACGTCTGCCCCCTGGTGGTCAGTGCGTGTCATAGTGACCAGTTGTTCCGCCGTTCGGTCGCTTTTCATATTCGCCTTTATTATATAGGATCTTTGATAGAAAATATTGAAAAAATATTCTGTGTTTAAATTACCAAATAGTGATTATCCACTGAAAGGAAAAATACTTAATATGTTAACTTTAGATTTCATATGCTTATGTCTACTAGTTTTAATGTTAGCATATTTTATTGGACTCTTGATAACCCAGGAAAACTTTAATAATTAAATCTGTAATAAATTGTCAAATAAAGGTTTGTGATAAATTTGTTAGTCCATATTCTAACAGAGTAGCTGTGAGCCAATTGCTAGTGGAAGTTTTTACTTTTCCAACATGTAGGTGTCTTAAGGCATTGTGCCATATAGAATTTAGTAATCACGAAGAGGGAATGGATTCCATAGCAACATTAAAAAAATTTGAGACCTGCCCTAACCGGTTTGGCTCAGTGGATAGAGCATCGGCCTGTGGACTGAAGGGTCCCAGGTTCGATTCCGGTCAAGGGCATGTACCTTGGTTTCGGGCATATCCCCAGTAGGGGGTGTGCAGGAGTCAGCTGACCAATGTTTCTCTCTCATCGATGTTTCTAACTCTCTATCCCTCTCCCTTCCTCTCTGTAAAAAATCAATAAAATACATTTTTTTAAAAAATTGAGACCTTTCCTGGTTCTTGGTGAGTGGTGGTATGAGCAGGGTCCAACTTTTACCTAAACTCTCTAATTGTCACACAATTTTGTTTGAATGTCAAGTGAAAGTACCAGAAGCACTTAGTCCTCCAAGCCCAATATTTAACACATTTTGTACCGCTCAGGAGTTTTCTCGTGTTTCGCGCGCCATCTGTTAAGGACTGCTCACGAGTGTTCTCGTTTTTCACGCCCATGGAAAAAGAAGCAAATCTAGATACTTATGTAAATTTTGTTTGGTCCCTCTTCATAGAGGAAAATGTTTTACGCAGTACCATACGTTAAAAAAGTACTAGGAACTTTAATTGTTTAATTGTTTGTTTTTGTAAATAAAAATGTTATAATTATTGAAAAACAACACCTAAAGTGCATTATGATGATTTAAATAACGTGCAGTTTGCCCAAAAACGTGTGGTCCCTGGTGTATGTCTTAGAGATTTCTATGCGGTACGCAATGTTAAGAGCTTACCCAAATCTTGAGGTGATGGAGTGAGTGGAAGTCCTTGGTGCTCCCTTGCTCTGTGTGTGAACTCCTTGGGAGCTTTTACTCAGCACCATTGTGGGACTGTTCTTAGTGGCAGATTTGCCATCAGTGGGACTACTTCCCTCACCCAGCCCTGTGGCTCGGGAATGTGCTGGTCCCAGTCCCTCCCTCTGGTGAAGGCTCACACAAACTTCCAGAACGTGTTGATGGATTTCTCCTAACATAGAAGTAGACATGCAACACTCACTTTGCATTGTGAGAGCAGAATGCATGGTGTGTACTTTTAGGAGAAAAACATTTCGCTCATGCATATTAACAGTTTTTAAATTGATTTTCTGAAATGCTTTATGTGATTTTACATTTTACTAGATTTTATCAGAAATTTTAAAAATGCAAATTTTAAGAAATATCTTACCAGAAAATGTATACCCTTTTTCTGACTCCTCATGAAAAAGAAAGTTCCATATCTCTACTTTTGTCATATTTATATAAGAACCAGGGTCTCTGTGCTGTGTTACCGTGGATCCGTGTGTCAGCGGTGAATGACAGAAATAATGTGGTTTTTATCAATATTAATCCTTACTGGGGCACCATTTCAAAAAGGTCAGGAATGACAGAGCGAAAAATTTTCACGAGGATGCTTTAGAACGTGTTTTGAAAACATGAAGCAGTTTAACCCACTTGATTGTCCTTGGCTGCTGAGGAAAGGCTGCGCCTGGAGAGCTCAGGACGTGGTCAGGAATACAGACGAGCAGGACCACAAAGCTGGCGTCTGCAGGCCCAGTCTGTGCACCTTTGGAACTGCTGGAACCATGCAGGAGAGGGCTGAGGACCGCTTCACTGGAAGTCACACGCATTTCATTGTCTTTTTTCTTTCCTTTATGGCAGAATATTTCTTTTCGCACTTGAGTTATTTGTAAATTATCACCTATTTGTAGAGTGGTCTGGAGATTTTCTAGGAGGAGCTGTTGTTTAATAATTAGGCACTCAGTTTTGAAATGCCACCATCAGTGATTTAACAAAAACTCTTAATATTTTGGGTTGGACATTTTTTTTTTTTTTGGAAATCTGTCCAATCAGTTTTTTTGTGCATGCCATGTGACAAATACATAGCATTGCCAGGAAAGATTATATTAATTACTTTAATTAACACGTGACTTTAGAAGTCTCAGATTAATCAGCACGTGACTCGTGGTTATTTGTACCCGTGTGGGAATTTTTCGCTACCAAATGCAAATACCAGGCTAAAAATATTGCTTTGTTTGTACGTGGAGAGAATATTCATCGCAGTAGTACTGTACATCTAAGAAAACAGAGAGTAATTAAAATGTTGATTACTATAGTAAATCTCTAAAATTTCTGATTATTTGTATTTCATGTGTGCTCACATTTCTGAGAAGTTAGCTTTTGTACACCAACTTACTATGATTATCTGATATCCTCCGGAAGGTTAGCTGAGTTGTTTCCTATATTACTTAGGAAAAAATTTCTTTTCACAATTGAAAATGTCAGCATCAATTTGAAGTAACACTAAGCATGTGCTTGCTTTCTGAATATTATCCTGCAGCCACCCTGCCGAGGATCTGGCTGTGACAGTTTGATTAGATCATCAATCCTCACTGTTAACAGCACTTTTCCTGAACACCTGGGCTGCGGGGTCACATCTGACTCCAGCTACCGTGTTTGCTTGACCCAGCGCGCATTCACCATAGCAATTTACATTATGTGAGCAAATTAAAAGTTACCTTCCAACAACAGTTTACTTTAAAAAATGACCCCGTTTTCCTCACGTGAAAGTCAGGTTGTTGGAGGTGCGTTTTTGTGATGAAAGACTCTTAGGACAGTCACCTTCCGTGATGAAGGTGTTTCTCTTTTTATTTAGGCTCCTAGATCAGAATCTTTAAATGAAAATAATCTTGTCTCTCATTTTCTTGTGCTGTTTAGCAATTAGCTTTGCTTGCTTTTTAAAATTTGATTATACTTTTACCAGATTTAAGTCTAAATAAATAATTGAATTTGTCATATATTGCTGAAAATCTTTCTGCTCCTAAATTTTCCACTTGAACTGTCACCATGGTCTGATTTATACTTTCCTATTTATAGTTGTAGTGATAGAGATAAATACCTACTCCATTTTCAATGCAAATTGTTTAGTAGCAGACTGCAACATAAGCATACTGTTAAATCTAACATTATCGGATTTTTTGATACCGTAATTATCTTCTGTTTTCTTCACAACTTTTTACTTTTTAATGAGGGGAGGAAAATATAAAAATGTTTATCATTAAAATTTATGATGCTGTGGAGTAGAGACCTGACTTCTGTTATTCAACCAAAGTTTTACTATCCAAGTTGAAACAGTGTGAAGTAGGAAGTAAATACCCTATTAGCGAGTATTGTACCTAACATCGGTTGAAACCAAGAGCCCTCAGCTGTAAACTGTATCTGCTATTGTAGCTGGAACTTACTGTTTTTTCAGTATTTAATTGTTCATTATTGTAAGGCACATGTGAGCATCATGCAAGCACATGCAAGTGGTGTGCTATTTTGGTGAGAAAATCGTGATATTCCTACTTGATTTCTCAACTTGGGTGTGAGCATTAAAAAAGACCTGCCTATTTCTACTATGTTATTTTTTTTATAGAGCTATAAATTCTTTGGCATCATTAAAAATTTTCATCCTGATTTAAAAATTAACTATTTGTTCATATATACTGGAACATAGGGAAATGGTATTAAATAACACTAAATATCCATAGTAAGGTTGCACTTTGCAGAGATCAAAGCTGACCTGTGTGCAGGTAGGTCTTCTGCCCTATCTGGAGCAGGGAGTGAGCAGTAGTCTCCTGTGGCCATAGGCATGCACATCCTAGCTAAGCTGTGCCTGTCACCTCAGATTACTTACGTTGTCATTACTATGGCTGATGCTCAGAACAAATCTTTATCATCCCTCAGAAAGTCTGTAACATTTGTGAAATCATAAGTGTTTGGCAGTGGCACAATATAATATGTTGAAAAGTTCATTTGATTAATAAGCACTTGACCTAGTTTTAAACTAATTCAGCCTTTTCTCTCTCTAGCAGTGTGACCTTGTGTGCGTTCCTTTACATTTGTGTCTCAGGCTATGCATGTGTAGGATTCCAGAAAGAGAGAGCTGGGGTGACAGCACCTGAGTTCTGGCTGCGTCTCTACATAGCTTTCTTTCCTGGGACAAATCTCTTTACTCCCCGAGTCTTAGTTCCATTACCTATAAAGCTGATATGAGAAAATGTAGACTATTGTGAGGGAAATATAATAACATGTTAGTCTGTCCCCTGAGAGTGTCTCTTATGGATCTGAAGAGTTGTAATCTGGTGTGGTCTCACTCTGACCACTGGGTATACTGGCTTTTGAATCTCCAAGGAGGTGCAAAGTCAGGCACTGCCTGAGGCCACCCAGCAGGAGCTACAGAAAGATCTGCAGATTCCTCTTTTTTGTTTGGGGTTTGGAGGTGCCCAGATGAGGCCCAGCTGTGAAGCAATGCAGGCTGCTGACAAGCCTTAGGCCTTCTTTTGGAAGCTCTGGGGTTCTTTGACCCAGCTGCAGTTTGTTAGGTTTTTGATTGCAAAGGGCCAGGCCATTCATATGCAAAAGCCTCTGTGCACAGCTTGGGTGGTGTTGTAAGTTGGATGGGGCGAGGTTTCAGGGAATCACAGGGTGTTGCAAACAGCAATGGTTGCCCATCAGCCCTGCCCCGATAGGTCCCTGGGTCTCTGTGTCCCGCAGCCCTGTGCAGGAATAATGAATGCTGCGAGCACCTCTGAGAGAAAGCCGTCCTCGTGTTCCTGCCTGATGCCAGACAGTCCAGTTTCTCCCCGTATGAGTCTGGGTCCCCAGAGTCTTGCCTGGAACTGGAGTTCAGAGCAGTTGGGAGTTTGTATCTCCCTCCTGATTGAAAAAGACCACAGCGTACCCAGTTGCCAGCCTGTTTTGCGAGCCTCCTTACCTCCGCTCTTCTGTACCTCTGCACCTCCTACCAGTCTAGATGCGCTTTTCTCTTTCCCTCTAGTTGTCAGACTTCCACTTAGCCAGTCTTCCTGTGGTTCTGGATGTTATCTGTTTTGTCTTTTAGTTGTAGTTTTGATGTGGTTGTGTGAGGCAACAAGTTCAGGTGTTTACCTATGCTACCATCTTGGTTCCTCCCTCTGAAGTTATTTTTTTTTAAAAAATTTTATAGTGTCTTTGGATATAAAACTCTAAGTGTTAATAATTTCTAGGACTTGTATGCATGCATATAAGCATAACCAATGGACATAAGACACGGGGATTGTCAAGGGTGGGGGAAAAAAAAAAGGAGACATATGTAATACTCTTTGTAATACTTTAAGCAATTAAAAAATAAAATAAATTTCTAAAAAGGATTCTTATTTTAATTATTATTGATACAGGATTGAAACAACAAAATTAAACAAAGATTGATAATTATTAAATATAAAATATAATGCCATTGCAATTGCATCTTTTATTGAGGTGGAGAAATGAAGAGGGCATTTAAAATTTCAATTCATGTGTCTATGGGTGAATATTATTACTAGAACGAGATCAAATTTGGTGGAAATTAATAGTATACATAAAAGATATTGAAATGATAAAGTTTGGTGGAAATTAATAGTATACATAAAAGATATTTAGATGCTTAGAAATCAAGTTCTAATGATTATTAGGTATATTGTTTATACAATGTTTACATATTATGTATATTATGTTATTATGATAGGATTGATTATATTGCATTAAAAGTTATTCTAGCCCAGCCAGTATGGCTCAGTGGTTGAGGTTTGACCTATGAACTAGAAGGTCAATGTTTGATTCCCAGTCAGGACACATGCCAGGGTTACAGGCTCAATCCTCAGTGGGGGGCATGCAGGAGGCAGCCAATCAATGATTCTCTCATTGATGTTTCTGTCTCTCCCTCTCCTTTCCTCTCTGAAATAAATAAAAATACATTTTTAAAAAGCTAATCTAATTCTAAGGATTACATGATAGGAATAAGTAAGCTGAAAAGTGCTTGATGAGACCATAGATGCATGCACTCAGTAGCACCAGGTATTCTTTGTGTCAAAGTTAATGTACCTCCTTTAAGTTTGAGTAAATGTTTAAAAATATATATATATGCTACCTCTTAGAAATGTTTCTTTACTGACGTAATATTGGTCTGCTGGGAGTCAGTGCAGAATTGTTCACCTCTTCCGCCAGGAAATCACAAAAATGTTAGCTAGACTGAGACCTGGGTGGGTAACGGTGCTCTTTCTCCTGACTCATCATAGCCAACTTTTAGATAGGGTGCCTTTTATAACAAATTATTGCCGATAATTCTTAAAAAAAAAAAAAAAAGCAAAAACTGAGATAATCCCACTCTTAGAGAAGGCATGGGTCCTGCCTGTGAGGTTCTTGCTTTAGTAAAGTGAGGCTCCATACCCAGTATTTCTTGCCTCCTCTGTTTTGGCACTGCTCTCATTTAGAAGGATGTCCTTTGTTGACAGTCACTCAGGATTAATGAGTCAGGTTCTGAAAGCAGAAAGTGGTCATCACTCTCCCCGCCCCATTTACAGTCTACCCTAACTTAGAACATCTGAAGTTAGGCCAGGTGTCTTTGTCTAATGCCACATTTCTCATTTTGTAGGAATACGTACAAACAAGGAAAGACTCAAAGCTCTACTCTGGGTAAATGATGCCTTGATTTAAAAATGATTTTTCCAATAATATTAATTTCTTTGGTGCCCCTGGGGCTTTTTACCACTTTGCAGCACAGGACAGAGTGAGTGAAAAAGATGCCTTTCTTTGTTAACTGAGAGCGAGGCCGTCATGAAAGTGGATGTGGTTCAAGAGAGCCTGCATTGTGGTTCTACCTCAAGAGCTTTCATAAGCAGATCAACAAAAGGAAGGAGAATATGTGGAGATAGGAATCAGGAATCGACCCCTTTAAGTCATCTGCACTTCCATACTCTTTCTAAAGCCTTCATCTTTCCTCAGTGTGTGGATGTGTGGAGGTCAGTGGTCTGAGTTGGAAGGTCACATCATAAAGAACAGACTGGTGAAGGGAGATCACCGAAAGGGGTTAAGAGAGAGGGTGGTGGTTTGGACCAGGTGATAGGAGAGGTGATTTGTGATAAATTTTGAAGGCAGAACTGATGGTTCTTGCTGAAGGATTGATTATAAGGTTTGAGTAAAAGGAAGATTCAGGAATGGAAGGATCTGAGTCAATGATGATGCTTTTAATTGCAATGGAGAAGACTGTGAGAGAAACACATTTTGAGTAGTCTTGAGAATCAAGAGATAGGTTTGAAATTCTATCATTAGCCATTCTGGTGGAGATGCTGACTGGGAAGATGTATTTGTAATTCTAGAAGGAAAGGCAGAGGCCAGGTCTGAAGGTACAACTTTAAGAAATAGAGGCCTATATCTGCTCTCTGAAGCACCCAAACTGGATACAGTCACCTGTATCAAATGGAGTGGAGGAGAGAGAGGGAAGAGGGAGGATCAACCTCGGGTTGTTATTTAGAGCAGTGGTCGCCAACCTTTCAGACACCACGGACCACCAGTGGTCTGTGGACCACTGATTGGTGACCACTGATTTAGAGGTCAGGAAGATCAGAGGCCATAGGGAAATCAGAGAGCAACTGGAGGATCAGCAGTGGAGTGTAGCTATCCTAACACTAAGTAACAAGTGCTTCAAGGAAGGATTTACTATTTGGGCACAGTGTTATTGGTAACATTAAGATAGAATTAGGCATTCAGATCCGCACTGAGTCTGAATTAGAATTTGTTGAGTTGTTGTTTTTTTGAGATTCCATCATTTCCCAAGCCCTGGGGGTCTGTAACTTCAGACCTGCCTTTCATGATGGCACCTGAATCTTGATCCTCTAGCTTTGCAAATAGGCTTTTATGGTATTGGTGGCAACATATGAAGTCAGAGGTCTCTGTGACTGGCCATTCTGATAGGACGGGATGGTCATTAGCCACAGCCAATTTATCTCACATAAATTATCATGGTGAGAGTAATCCCAAGTCACCTTCCCTATTGCTTTCCTGGCCATTGGAATGCTGTTTCAGGTGACAGTGTGGTGGCCACCGTCAGGCAGTCCCTTTGAAGAGTCTTCCAGAATTAGTTTTGTTTTCAATCTTTTCCTAATAACATGGTTTTATATGTGTATGGTCTGGGGTAGGTTCAAATAATGAGAGGTCTTTATTTCTTTTTTTATCTTTTTCTTTTTTTTATTGCTTAAAATATTACAAAGAGTAGTACA